>NW_026623541.1:453652-530009 GCF_030028575.1 Malurus melanocephalus
AAGTAGAGGGGAAAGAAAATTACTGTTTGGGAAACAAACTGCCAGTGAAATGATTGCTTTTGTAAGCAATTTRTTGGAATGACTGCTTTTTGAAGTAATAGTCCCAAATTTCTTCCGTAGTTGTTGACTATATATTGAGTTATTCTTTTAAATCTTTACCACAGACATTCTTTTTCATAATGGCACTTTTTTGTTTCCTGTACAGTGAGGGTCATTTCACTGCATAGGAAACATCACTTCCAAGCATAGGAAGCTTCTCTTTTTTTCTTTCTTTGAACTTAATAGATTTACTTTGTTATTCCAAGGCTGAGAATTCTTTTTAATTATTACTTTATTTGTAGAAGTATGGCAAAAGACCTKAAAACTGCTGTCCAAAAGGAACATGCCCCCTGTTTGAATATTTTGTTTGATGTCAAAATAATTGCTGTGAAGGAAGGGAAAACTCTCTTTGTCACTGAGAACATCTCTGAACTGATTTGAGTAGTGTCTGGTAAAAGTGGTGTCATCCTTAACCAATGGAAAAAGACACTTTATTGTCTTACTTCTTAACAACAGTGCAGTACCCTTTTCATCAAGGTTAGACAATTCTGAAAGTTTCTAACAAACATCTAATTGCAACTGTGCCAGTAGATCTGGCTCTGAGTCAGGAAGACTGAGATACTGATTTCTGTTCATTTTTTGAGGTACCAACTGTCCATTGACCTGTCCTTCTATCACRCTGGTGTTATTGAGCTATGCATTAACTTTCTAATAGACAACTTTTTCCTTTCTGTCACACACTTCTGGAATGCTGTTTTCCCTGTTTATGCATATATTTATTCATTTATTGTACATCCAGCAACATGAATCAGTATGAAAACCAACTGAAAGCTGACTGTAATTCAGCCATGTTATCACAGCAAATTTTTTTCCAAGGAGAACTGGAAAATCCCACAATGACAGTCACAGCCCAGCTGCACTTCTTAAAACTTATTGCAGCTCTGAGCAACTCAAYAGTACAATTTAAATAATGAAGTGGATTTGAAATGTTTTTATTGCAACCAAACAAATAGATACAAAATAAACATGGTCCTGCTGTTGTTGACTGACATAAGACACTWGGAAATGTCATATTTCATGGTGCAGTTAAACACCCAACAGCCTATYTCAGCATGGATGTCACATTTATATTGTGACAGTGCTTTATGATGGCCATGATTTTTATTGATGACCCTTGCTACCCATATAAAATGTATTTTCTTCTTAACAACTGTGTTATCAAACTGACATCACTCCCCTTCTCCCTCCTTTCCTACTCCACATCCACAGCAACTTTTCACAGCAAATKGTTTCAGGCATTTCCCCTGTTTAGCTGCTTTAAAAGAAATCCCTTCTGAGTTAAAACTACAAGATGAAGTTATAACATTTCTTCCAGTTCCCCTCACAGAAGTGAACGTGGCACAGAACTTTATGGGAAGGAAAAGTTATATCCAAATCTTATGTAGCAAGAAACACTAATCCAGCTCCTGCTAAAGATGCTTATTTTGGGGGTTTTGGGAATGATCTTAGCTTTGATAATGAACTGAATATAAATCACTTGAAAAATATGAGCAATTGCCTTGTTCCTTCAGAGGAATTACACTAAATTTATGGTTAAATAGTCTTTTGCAACATGTCAGCCTAAGAGAGTGTTAAAGGAAGGAAGTCTTTTTAAGTTCAGAGAAGCCAAATCAGCTCTCAGTCATTAGGAATAGAGATTTTTTTWATTGTTTTTGCACCTTTTACATCCTTATTGTTGCAAAGTTGAAAATACTGTCTGAGTATCATCCCTCTGGGGAAAAAAAGGTAGTATTTTATTTGCAGCCTGTCAGGAATGGAGAGATCTGTAAGCTGGTTAAAATGAAAACCAAAGAAAAYTATTTGGATTAGGTGGCTGCCTGGAGAAAGCTTGCTCTGAATGCTGGACTATGCTCTACTTCAAGTTAAAAATGCCCCCATTGTTCAAACTGTGTATTGGCTAGTAGACTGAATTTAGGGATGTCAGCTGAAGGTGTGCTCTGTGTTGGGATGGGAAGTTATTTGTATCTTTTGTGGAAAGAAACCTTATTTGGTTAGGAAAACTAATTATAAATGCCAGGTACACTCGTGGCAGGAATTTTGATCTGGTAACCTACTGAATTTGCAGTCAGAATTTCAGCTGGGATGTGAAACAGAGCAGGCTAGATAATCTTTCTAGCTGGATGGGTGAGCACTTTTTCTAGGAATAAACAACTGACTGATTTTCTCCTTTTCAAAGTCATTAACATTCTTCAAGGTCTCTTCCTCTACCTTTCCAAGCAGAGCATAAACAGTAAGGGATGAATTTTTAGTGCATCAGTTTCACATCAGCCAGGAAGGAGCATTTTGCCTTCAAATGATGCTGAGGCCTCACTATACAGCGAGGCATTCCCTGCACATGAGCAGCTGTTCTGCTTGTTTCTGTTGTTGAACACCCTGCACTGTGCAAGGTTTGATCTACAGGATAGATCTTGCACAGTTGGTATGGACACCTACTGTAGTAGTCACATTGCCATATGCATTTTTATCATGAGGTAGTCCTTTGACCAGGGCTGTTCAAGGTCCAGAAATTCCAGACCAAGAGTTGAACCCTTCTTCTTTTCCTTGTCTGTAAAATTCTTCAAGCAGTAAACAAAAAGACACAAAGGGGAAAACAGAGCAATCTTAATCACAGTTATCTGTTTTGATAGGCTGATAATCACGAAGCTTTTTAAAACTTCTCTGTCACATTGGCTTCTGGCCCTGTCCCTTTGCTTGTCCTCCTGCGTGGGGCTCTGCTGCTCATAAACAGGATCGTGCTCTCCCTTGCTGAGCCCTGCACAAGCTTGGTGTGAGTTTGCTTGGAAAACTGAAGATAAAAAAACAGATGTAGAAAATAGAATTACGTGTTCTCACCTGTTTTGTGTGAGGTAAAGCAAGTTGTTTACTGACCTTTTCTTGCTTTAATGATCTCYGTGTTCCGTCTCTTATTCCAGGAAGCTTTGCTTATGCTGCTGGTACCTATGACTTGAGAGCATTAATTTGGACACCTGGATGACAAAGAATTGTTTATTTACACTTAAGCAGCTGCAGGCAGTGTTGTGGTGCATGCTTTGAGGATGAGAAGAGCACATGATGGACACTAATTGGAAGACTTAAAAAAAMGGAGCAGTATCTGCCTTGAATTATAAACTTGTGCTGTGCTCTGCGCAAGATCTGTAAGATCAAGGCAGAAAGGCTCACTGAGAGCTAGGACAGAGTTTCAAAGACTRCAAAAAAAAGCATTGGCTGTCCTAGAAATACCTTACTCAGGGGTGAGTGGCAGACATGCCTCTCAAYTGCATGGGCCTGATGAAGAGGAAAAGTTTCGATGTGCTGTTGGGGAATTCTAAGCTGTGTTGTGTTAGTTCTGCATCAATTGTAGATCTTTGTTAATTTAAGAGGGCTAAGCCTGAAGACCTGAACAGGCTGATTTTTCATGTCTGGAGTTCTGCAAAGACTGCTTTGTAGATGGATTTTTTAGATACCTATGAACTTTACAAGCCACGGTACAATGGGCAAACTGAAAAGTATATATACCAGAAGWACAGACAGTGAAAACTATTATCTCACCAGGAAGTGTAAAAAGGGAGCACCATTGAGGCAAGCAGCTGAGTGAAAAACTTTGACAAATGGTAACTTTTCCTCTTTGGAGCTTTTCTGGATTTGCAAGGCTGGGAGTATCAGCACCTGGGTATCAGCAGGGGTAGAAACCAAGCATCAGTTTTAGTGGGATATTTGTGACAACAGCTGTCACATGAGAAAAGGCAGAAGGAGGCAGCAGCCTGATGGAAAATTGCCTTGTCATTTATGTAGATGGCAGCATGTGAGAAAGGGGAGCTAGAAGAACTGCCAGRTGTGTATCCCAAGGTGCATTGTTGYTGTAAAGAACATGCAGTGATGTTTGCCATTTTCCTTTGCAGGACTGCCTGGCAGCCAGACTGCTCTCAGGAGCAGCATGTTGATTTGCARCAGAGAAAGGGTTGCAGTGTCTTGGTAACTTTGGGTGATTTCTCCAGCACACACCAGTTCAGCGACAAGATCCTGTGGTTTTTGGGTGTCCCACAGAAAGGAGTCATTGCTCCATCCAGCCTTTGCTTTGTAGATGTACAGCAGCCTGTGATGAAACATAAGTTCAGACAATTGTCCTGTGTCAAAGATATGTTCAATGTTTTCATAATGTGGCTAGAGTGATTTTAGGCATGTATTTCTTTTCTTTAACTTGCTGCCAGTCGTGTTTGTGCCTTAAAGAGCACATTGTTCAGGGTACTGTTTGGCCCTCTTTGTGGAACCCATTTTCAATTGTGTTGTTGGTTTATGTCTGAGGATGGAAAGCTTTTTAGTCTTGGTCCTCCACAGAGACACTTCAGTAAAGACGAAACACTTGGCATATAAAGTACAAGGCTAGATGTGATGAGTTTTTTGCGTGACTTCTTGTTGATCCACGTTATTTGGGTACAGCGATTTTTACATGGGTGCAACTAGTGCTGGTTTCCTATTCAGACAGGCTTTTAGCAGGGAATATTCCCTTACAGAGCTGTTTGGGGGATTGTATTATTATATCTCTTGTCACATAGGGAAAATTACATTTTTAAAAAATGTCATACATGACAGGTTTACTAACGCAGGTATCTGAAATGCAGGTCTCACTTTGGTGGAGATTTGATGATTAGAGGTTCACATGTTCCTGTGCAACAAAAATCTCTTCATTGCTCTGTCTCATCTCAGTATGAAATGTTGACCTAAARCCTTGCTTGTGTTTCTCTTTGTATATCCTGGCAGCAGAGTAGCCGGTGTTGCTGCTTCAGGAGTAACAAAAGCTTCCAATTAYCGTCTGTCATGTTATGATTTTCAAGATCCAACCACAYTGCTCTCCTGGTGYGATTKACTTTGAATCATGAYTGACATTAATARCTATTTTTAAAAGACAGAAACTAGGCTTTATTTCTGACAMGAGGAGCATGTTTGATTGATACTGAACTCATTACAATAATTTAGTGGAGTCCAGGAGTCCTGCAGTGWTGTTTATGGCAGCTTTGTTTCACATGCACATGTTCAGCTGTGTCCTGGATGCATTGGGCCTGCTCTGATGCTTTGAATTTAACACCGTGTTTGGGGGGCTCAAAGAAGGATGAAGAAGGGAAGAGGCACCTGTAGAGACCATGAACACCTCTTTTAGAGAGTTGTCCTATTATTAAGTGGAGGAATATAAATAAAAATATAACTCATTGCATTGACTTTAGTCATATTTTTGTTTGCAGAGATGCATATATCTTCCTTTTTTTAGGCTGTGGCATGCTGGCAGTGGAATGCACAGTTGTCACGTTTTCTGCCTCTTGAAAATACAAAAAATACTCTGCAAGGATGGTAAATCCTTGGTCTTTGGAACAGGCTCATTATATGCTTGAGAAAAGAAAACTTTTGATTAGGCTTATTTTGTAATTCATAACTGAGTGTTTTTAGTTTTACAGGCAAAAAATTTTGATTCAATTTTGAAGCAAGCTAGAAATGAAATGTTTTTGCCAAAAAGGAAAAAAAATAAGGCAAACAGGCTTGTGTGAATTGATGGAGAAGTAAATATTGCAGTAGCTTTAGTTGCATTGATTACAAGAAAAAGAAGAGACAGCTGTGAATGAAGTCCAAAGAACAGCAACTCTGGTCTGAAAAATCAATATATTAGAATAAATTGTGTAAAACACGGACTGTAGTTAAAAAGCATGTTCTGTTGAGAAAATCTTTAGAAGTAGGTATTTCACATCAGAACTTTGTCCCTATCTTCAGTGGKTTTTCTACTTCTGTATATTTGTAATAATTTATGAACAAATGAAAATGAAATTTTGAAGGGTTTTTCTTTTTTTTTGTGGCAAAGTTCTAGACTTTTCAATACTCAAAACACAGGACAACTTTAAATGACAATGCATCTAAGTCTGCCACCKATATTTTCTGTCCAATGTTAAGGAGTTTTTTATGATTATGAGCCTGTTCCTGGTTTGATAAATAAAGTTTTTAAGGCTTTTCCTTCCAGCTCTCTGCCTCATTTTCCAAGTTTTGAGTTTGAAGGGCTGGGCTGGCACCAAATTAAACAGAGCTCTCATGTCTGCTTTCTCTGTCTCCCTGAGACATGGAATAAGCAATAACAAACAGTAAAGACTAGATGAGCTTAGAAAATCTTTATAAATAATTTATATCCTGGTGAGGTGTTTCACCTGGTCAAGGTGTTAAATAATGGGATTAAAATCAAGTTCATACAGAGGTGGGGGGCAATTTTGTCTTGAGGCTGAGTGCCATAATTTTTAGAGAAGCACCTTTCAAATATGTAAATTTATGTAATAATCTGTGAAAACTAGGAGCCATGAAAAGCAGTTCTTATRGGACTATGTAGCAACATGATAATGAGTAGGATTGATTATGTCTAATTGTATCCAGTGCAACTTCTGAAATAAGGAAAAACTTGAACCAGGCGTTCGTCATTACCGCCCTCTGTAGGTGGGTACAAAAGGTGGGACAGAATATACTTATCCTGCAGTCCCTGGGGGCACCACTASTATTTGTCTGGTGAACACTAAAGGTTTTCTAGCAAAATTATGCTCATGGCTGCAAGAAAACAAACTTGTCTTTGAACAAGTTGGATTATGGTGCCTACAAGCAGACAGCAGTCTTCAGGATGCAYAGCCAAGTACATGTTTGCTTGCATATGTACAAGACATTTTTGTCCTTGTAAGCAGTGCATGAACACTTCTGTAGGTATTTATTGGACATTCTTGTGAAAACTTGATCTTTCAGTTGACAGCCCAATGGACCGATACTTTCATTTTCATTTTCACTTTCATTTTCACTTTCATTTTCATTTTCATTTTCATTTTCATTTTCATTTTCATTTTCATTTTCATTTTCATTTTCATTTTCACTTTCATTAAAACAAATAAACTTGAATTGATTTTGCATGGAATGGCACTGAAGAAAGTATATAATCTGTGTGCAGTCCTATTAAATTTTGTCCTTTTTTTCTTTTTCTAGACTGTGCTTAAAAAAAAAAAAAGAAAAAATAAAGAAAAATTGTAACAATTGGGGTGTTTCTTGGCACAAACTTGAAATGCCTTCTGAAGCAAACTTCCTTTCTTGAGCTGACTTAGCAGAGTGCTCTGTCTGCTCCATAGCATTCATGCTCTGAATGCAAGTTTGAAATGCRAAGAAGCTATCTGTTTTTATACCGCTGGGCAGGAGCAGTGAAAGGAGTGCAATTCTTTTTATCTTCAACATAATTCAGTGCTCCCAGTTCTTGGGGAGAGATGGCTGAGAGTCCTCAGTTTAGAAACAGCTAATGATTTGACTTTTAGTGGGTTTGATTTCAGATCCTTCCTTGACCAGGATATAATGAGGATCAATTTCTTTTCCAGCATATACAGGATCATATTTTGAAGTTTAAAAAAAAAAAAAAAAAAAAAAAAAGGGAAAAAAAAAAAAAAAAAAAAAAAAGAATTTCTGAACATAATAGGGAATTTTTGTTTCAAGTACATGAGTGAATGTTTTCTGTGAAATTTGTAATGTTCATTATGTTTTGGTTTTATTCTCATGTTAAAAAGCTGAGACATGAGATATACAGTAAGGCAGATAAAAGCTGGTTTTCTTTATTTGAAAAAAAATACCAAAAACTAGGAGGTGTGAGACTTACTACTGTCCTCAATAGCTGTTGGGTGTGCCAAGGAAGGCAGTGTCATTGTTTCCACRAGGAAAACAGAGTTCAAGTACTGGTTGAAGGTTCCCTGCTCAAGGGCATGCCCATGCCAGAATGAGCCAGCCCATGGAGGCAGCGCTGTGCTGCTGTAGCTCACAGTCTACAGATGCCCAAATATCATGGGGCTACTTCCTAAATATTCCACAGCAGAGAGCAAAGCCAAGCAAGTTTGCTTCAGGAGGCTTGGAATTGATTGGAACACAGGCTCACCTCCATTGGAAAGCACCTAGGGGAGCTCTGCAAATGGACAAAGATTGAAAATCACTCGACTACACAATTACGTATGTGTGGTTATTRCAGGGAGCTGATGGAGCTGCAGATAAAAACTCTCAGTGTGGGTTGCTTTAACAATTGGTGTCCTGTATATACTGGAAAAGAWAYTGAAGTTCTTTTGATTTCTTCAGATGAAGTACATTTAAGCTGTAAAGAACACTTGCCCCATCTGGTGGGACGAAAAAAACCCAGATTGCACATGAGAGCTCTCACAAGTGTCTGGTCTGCTTTGAGCTATTTTAGCAACAGACAGCATGTTTTTATGCATCAGCCATCAACTGACAAGACTTTTAAATGAATTATTTAGATATCAAATGCTACCTTGGCACAACTGTTACTTTCTAGCAATGACTTTTTAAGTAGATTGTACTCCAGAGAGAAATGAAAGTGTCTTTTGGTTGTTAGTATAATTTATGCTTCAAGTGATGTGCATACCTTGTACAATAATATTTGCATATTCTATTCTAACTATTTACAAGTGAAGCTTTTTTTAAAAAAAGAAATCTGGTTGGTTTTGCCTGCACAGTGAGGTAACACAGACCAAGTTCTGTTGGGTGGGGCTAGTTGCTACAATGTGGATGCTTTCTTGAGCAGACTTTATGCAACTGATGTGAGTTTCATGCATAAATCCATGTTTAGCTATTACACACTTGATTTTGTCTTGAGAAGGAGGTGATAACATGTACAGATATTTGTAGACTGTTTCTTTTAAGTGAAACTTGGTTCTAAACTATAAGGCTAGACTAGAAATTAATAACCTAGATTTTTTTTTTTTTAGAAGATACCAGTGCGCTGAATAATCTATTATTTCAGCTTGGCTTCAATGTATTTGAGGTCTGCTTGACCATTGAGGTCATTTTTTAGCAGATGCATATTGATGTTCTGGGGTGATTTTAAAAATTGGATTATTTTATGTTTATGTTTGAGTCTGAATTAAGAGCATTTGTGAACTCTGCCTTAATGTCCTTTAAAAGAAATAAGTTGCTATGATGTCGAGGGATGCTAGTCCTATAAACTGTACCTTGCACATATGAAGAATGCAGAGTATTACAAGGATTTTTGCAAGTTTTTCTATGTCTTCATTCAGCAACCTTCTCCTAGAGAAAGGCTCTGTGGTGAGGGAGGGGACTTTGTTATTACTACAGATCCCTCCCTTAATCATCCTGTGGTYATGTCTTGGCTCACTGAAGATGATYTTCTTAGCCATGGTCAGGAYGGAGGAAGCATTKTCTGCARCATGTCTTCCTTTTGCATAAATTCTTCTAATGTCACRAKATAGTATCCTTTTGAAGGTATGWGCAGAGGATTCCAAATATAACCTCRTAAAATAGTCTTCAATTACTAACTGTCACTGAAGWTATTTTCAARTTTTCATTCCACTGGGACAGGAGTGCTCTAGAAGTWGCTGTTCCAGGAGCAATGCCTTCTACATCTTAATCACTGACCAAACACAGTCACAGAATCATATCCATATCAATTGGTGATAAGCAGGAGTCTCTGGAGGTCACCTGGTCCAGCCTCCAGCTCCAAGGGGGCACTGCCAGCAGTAGTTCAGGTGAAGTGTGGCTTTTCCTGGCTGAGTCTTGCAAAGCTCCAAAGGAAGTTTTGCAACCTCATTGAGCAATGCAGCACTCCAGCATGATCATTTTGCTCTTGGGCAGGAGGTTTAGCTAGCAATCAGCTGGCGTTTCATGAGCACGCAGTGCTGGGTGGAAGAAGGAGGAATTAAKCTCTAAAACTCTAGGACCTACACTGTAAATCAAAACATTTTCCATAAGCAAGTTTGCTGAAGAAAGCATAAAGGAGAAATTCCATGCTGGTTTTCTTTAATCACTTCAAAGCTCAACAGAGGAATTTGAAAATCAGTTATACAGACATGACTGCAAGGTAACACMTCTCTTTTGGAAATAGCAGAATTGCTGCTCCTCATTTTGCTGATCATGTCATGAGGAATCTGAACAAACTGCAGCTTAGGCGATGCTTTATCARCAAAACAGTTATGGATTTGTGATTAGCAGCGTTTCGACCATGTATTTTAGTGCATTTGGCAGTTTTATCCTTTAATCTGCTTGTAAACCCTTTCCACTGGCTTGTAAGATAGGCTTTCTCAAAATATGTAAACTGCAGTGGTGATTGTGGRTAATGTTACACTGAGGAGAGTATCCCTTATGGTTAATATGATGCCATTTTTTCATATTGAGAGTATGAGAACAGTTTGATAAATAATGTAGTTATTGATTTAAATAAAAAAGGGCAAGAAGAGAGTAGGTCAAGCTGGACACAACTAGATACCACAGTAGTTAGTTTGAAGTTATTTTTGAAAGCTGGAATGAATCCAGTGGAGTCTGCATTGGGGCAYGGAAATGTATTCAACACTTGCTTTCAGAAGTAATTTCTGATTTCTACTCTAAATAAGACCAACTACATGGGAATATCAGTGATAGAGTTCCTTAGAGATACTCTTGGWTTTTCTCTGTGTAGAAACTCTTAAAAATTCTTTCAAACTATTTTCCACTGGAAATTTTTGTGCGCATTTTGCAAGCAAATTTGCCTATATGTCCTTGAATTTCTAGAACGAGCASTTGGTTTAAGTTACAACTCCTGAGTGATGTGATACATCTGAAAAACTGCAATATTTGTTCCAACAATCAAGCAAGATTTCATATCTAGTTGTCAGGAATTCACCTGCCTTACRGGTGAGTGCCTGAGGGCAGGCTTTGCTTTGCCACTTCCTTGCTGAGCCCTGCTGCCTAGGTGTGCTTATCCAAACGTGGACTTCTTGCTGCAGTTGAGTTTGCAGGTTGCCATGGGCATTAAGCAGTTCAAAATGTGTTCTCACATTTTAATAACAGCAAGTTCCTGTCTTTCCAGGGCTGGATAATAATAAAATGACTGTGTGGAAATGGGTAGAAGACAAATGAAGTGCTGCTGAAAAGCCACATGTGACAAGCAATATGGAGGAATAAAACAATTCCAGGCCTTTCATTTGTGCTACATTATGTGAAATGGATGAGAAATGGTTTCTTTGTTCAGTCAAGATTTTGTTATGAGGCAGCTAGGTCACCAAGGTTGACTTGCAGTGAAAACAGGAGAATATTGATGACGCATGATTGCTAGCCAAGAGCAGGAGAGAGGGAACAGCAGTTCATTTAAAACTGAGAAGCGTAAAATGTCACAGAACACAAGCTTTCTGTTCCGTGAGAAAACCTAGGTAGAGGACTTTCTGTTCTCACACTGAATAGACCTCAGACTTAATTGTACCTACAGTCATCGATCTGCCMGGTCTTAAAGCTGTGCTGTTCCATTGCAATGGCCCTCCCTTGCAATCTATACCAGCTCTGTTGTACTTGCATCCACTCACTGCTTTGAAAAGTAATGACTGAGAAGTTTGTGTTTCTTTTCTTCTCTTTCCTCCCTCTTATAGGTTAAACATCTTCGGTCTCTGTAAGAAATGAATCAATAAAAATGGTTAGAACTCCTTGAAATGTACATCATAGGGGTTTTTTTTCGGTTAAAGGGTTTTTTGATGACAGCACTTCAGGTCTATTATGTAGTTAAGAATCCTAACCTCCCCTAAGGTAGGTAAGTAATATTGTCTCCATTTACAGCTAGCTAAACTGCAGAAAAGCAATAAACTAGCTTATCAAAAGCAGWGCAGCATCATTTCCTGAGAGGAACCTGGTACTCACAAGTTTCTAGTGACACTGGAGTGTATTTTGAAACACTGSGCTGCTGGGTCCTGACATAATAATATGCACATTACATTTGCAGGTAGCCACACAAGTGAACAAGAAAGCTGATTTCTGTATTTCTYGACTCTTTCCTCATGCCAGTTATATGCTGATCATTTAACCTGCACCATTTGTTAATATTTTTGTTAACTTGGGTTTTCTGAGTACTTTGTCAGCAATACACTCAGAATGTCATAAATTGCTGGCAAAAGGACGAGAGTCAACTTCAGTAAACCACTTATTGAGGCTTTTTCTTCATTGGCTACAGATCCCTGTGCACCATGTAGCAAAGACTAGTTGATTCTTTGGTACAGTAAATCATACCTGTGATGTAATGGGATGAAATTCTTCAAAGGGCTAAAACAGCAGTCTYTTCTCCCTGCTAGGGCTCCTTTTAAGTCTGTTTGTTTATGCTTTTTCAGACTGTGCCCACTGATCATTGTTCAATGCCTTGTTTTCTTTTCTCTTTTACTGTTTAAAAGTTACGTTTTTTTTATTCGGCAAACAAGGCAAAACAGCTTATACAAAGAGAACTGTGGAATATTACTTCTCTGTGCTCAGAAAAATATTGAAACAAATCTAAACAACCAAGTGTACAAATTTTGAAAAAGAAAAATACTGTRCATKTAYGCAAGCATAKAAATATACATGCAAACATAAGTAAAGACACATACCCATGCATGCATTTCCTAAGTCACTACAGCTGCTCTAGATGCATCTTGTTCACAATTATATTTATGGAATTATCAGCTCATATACATCAATAATTTCTTTTCCTTTTTTGGGGAAAAAATTGTTTGAGATGAAGTTGACATTGTATGATTGTTCCAGAAAAAAAAAAAAAGTTACTTATTTTATGGTTGAACGCTGGCATAAGGTCCTTGAAAGCATAAGGTCCTCCTAGCTTTTCATTTTTCCAAACTGTCTGAGCTGGAGCTGCAAGAATTAAGTCCCTACAGCACTCTGACAAGAAAATGTAGCRGACAGATATTACAGATCTTGATAAACACGTAAGATAAAAACAATAAGCCCTATTGATCTGGGGCTATTAAAATGTCTCMGAGTTTGATATGAGGAAAGCATCCAGTTATTTGTGTAGGTTCTGTTGGACAGCAGCTCAAAGTCAGTTCATTTTTAGGACCAGATGATTGAAAATAATATATGGCCCACCTGGGCAGGTGCCTTGAACATTTGGCATAATAATGCCTTATGTTGGGCTAGTGAAAACAGGACAATTAGAGAGGGATTGACTTTTGATGAAACCTTGCTTCTTGCATTAAAATTTGGGCATGGAATGTTGCTGTTGGTCCAGACATCTCATGTCCAACAGTGGTTGATCCCTGCTTTCTAGTCAAGGCATGTGTGAGGTAGCAGAAGGTGAAGCTTTTCATCTTCTACCTGCTCAGGATTGCTTTTCCACAGACCCAAGAATAGTACAGGGTTGTAAGGGTTGTAAGTGAAATTCTTCAGGGTTTTTTTTGTACCCTAAATTGTACAGGGTTGTAAGTGAAATTCTTCTATCTCTCTCCCTTCTGAATACAGTCACAATCGTCTGTTAGCCGCATAATAGGAGAAAGATTCAACACTGAAACTTAAAAAATCCATACTTCAATGTTACTCTTGTGATATCTGCTACACATCTGGCACTGTCTTCAGTGGCTTGTACAGAGAAATTCTGGTCTCATACACATGGATAGTAGATAATTTTTCATTAAGCTGAACAATCTCTGAAGTGGGATATGAGAGATTTTAAAAAGCAAGTTGTGGCCTCGCAAGAATATGGCTTTGAAATTATGAGAGAATGTCCACAGGCCAGCAAAACGGCATTTCTGATTGAAACATTAAACAGTTGGTCATGATCTCTCAAATGTACCTTGGAGTTTTTTCAGCCTGGTACCTGATTTCTGCACCTCTAAAACATGGCATCCCCAGCCCTTGATATAACATTTGTTGGTCTCTGCAGTGTTGACTCTGAGGTAAGACTGCCATCTATTGAATCCCCAACATTATGTCCTGCAAAATTTAGCTTTCCATCCAAATACTGACCMATTCCAGTCCTGCTTTGCTGATGGGATCTGACAAGATTGGAGGCCTCCTTGGCATGCCTTCAGGCTAGATCACCTTGCAAGCAGAGATCAAAGTGTCAGAAAACCTAACTGAGCAAGAGCTCTTACCTTGCTGCACTGATTCTTTTTGCCCTGAAAGAAGCCATTACAGATGCATTTTTCCAGAGTGTGGTTGTCAGATGCATTTTTCCAGGGCTTGGCAACTGCAGTAGGATGCAGCTGTCTTCCATCAAAGAGAATTTCAGGCACTTGAGGATAATAGAAAGAAAGAGATAAGAATAACTTTCAGAAAACACAAAATTGGAACATGATTATAAGAAAAAAACCCTTCCATTCAGCTAATTGAGTCCTCTCAACGGTTTCTTTTTGCTTTCATTTATATGCAGGAATACTAACAAGATTCATATCCTACACAGTAGTAGCTGAAATTTTTAAAACACTGGCAGTATGCAATTCTCAAATGCTGCCTTCTCCCCTGACACCACTTCACCTTRATAGTTTGATAATGTGAAAATCCCATAAGCACAACACTTGAAATTTTTAAATTTATTTTTTTAGCATTTCAAGATGGATTAAGAGCCTTCTCCAAGGCCCAAGGAGATCTGCTGAGTGCAGTCGACTTTTAAATAAGACTCCCTCATTTAAAGAAGAAAACTGACCACAGCCCAAGATCATTTGAAGCCCTGTGGCTCAGTGGTCTTTTCTGGATKCCAGTTCAGTGGGGGCTCTAGCAGTTTAGCTAAATTGACAGACCTTGAACATTCTTTCTTAATCTCCAGGGACTTCTTTTGGAGAGTCATCAGAAGGCAATGGAAAAAATAAGGACCAGAGGTTAGTGTGAATGTTATGCTAGTTTGGCACTGCCTGGGCATTGGGAATTCACTGTCCCCTGCTCATCTTCTACAGCCCAAGGAGCAGAGGCCTTGTCCTGTTCTGCAATGTAGTAGTCACTTGGAGCCCTTCCCCCAAAGCTGTTTGAACCATGATCTCCTAATGGAGCTGGAATTGTTTGGCCATTGTAAAGTGCAGTATGAAGGACGGAAATGTCCTCATCCCTTTGGGAGATAGATTGGATGAGCACAGAAATGAGAACAAAAGGGTTTGGAGTGGATTGAGCAAATAATACATTTTGCCACAGAGAGTATCAGCACATATTGGGTGAACTTATTGCTCAAAAGGGTGTGTCAAAGCACATAGCTGTTCATGTGTGGACCTGTATGCTCCAAAGTTCCTTCTGTTGGTGATCATCACCCACTTTTCTCACTTATACACAAACATGGGCTTCACCCTGCCTAATCCTGCACACTGATCCTGCATGAGGCCTTTCAGCACAACAAAAGTACCTGTGCAACATCTTCTRTCTCAACTGCACCTTGCAAGGACAGGACTGACAGAAAATGACCTTGAAACTGAAGCATGATTTTCTTCCTTGCAAAATCTCCATTTTCTCTCAGTCATCTTTGGGGCTTTTTGATTCAGAAATCAATAAATTTTTCCCTGAGTGCCAGAAGCCCAGAGAATGATGATGACCCAAGAGCTCATTGTGTGATGCAAATGCCAGCATGTTGTCTAATACTTGACTTTAAAATTTAAGGGAGATTTGATTCCCCTGAGCATATTGGGTAAAAAACTGGAAAGTGTAGTTGGGCACTTACAAAAACAAATTTCCCCACACTGTGTATGAAGTATTAGCCAGAAAAAAACAACTAATATGTTAATGTATGTGTTTTATTCCTCCTGAGGCAAATATGAATATGGATCATCATTTGTTTATGCTGGACAAAGAATTTACATAACTTTAATAKGGTTTCTTATTAGTTTGTGACGAATAACAAAATGCCAATATATTCATCATTCCAAACCSATTAAAGCTGTCAGCTTTTCAAATGATTGATAAAATCCTCTGATTCAGACTTGCACATTTCATCCACATTTTACTACAACCACTGCTTCATGTATGAGGAACAGCATTCTCACCAGTTTCTCATCAGAGATAAGTAATTGGCCAATTAAATCATAGGCCATGATATCTTGTATAGTGAAGTCAAATCAGTCATAGTCTATCTCTGAACAATTTGAATCTTAATGTAGGATACATTAAGCTCTCTCCTTTGCAGTTGCCTTCCTATGGAATCCTCTGGTTTGAATAAYAGAAAACCTGAATTTGTCAGTCAGGTAGGACTTTAGATCCCTTTATTGTCACAGATTTATTTGAGACTGGGTTCCACCTCTACATTTTTTACTGAAAAGACATTACCAGCTAGGTTGGTAAAATAATGCTTCCCTTATTTATGGCTGAAGCCYGACATCTTGGTAGCAGGAAGGGTTTTGTCAGGACTTGATTTTGGAGCTTTTGCAGATTACTTTCACCCAGTAATTTTGGCTTCTTAGTGGTATGRGTTGAACTAATATTGTTAAGTCCAGCAGTGTCTAGAGGTTTTGAGCTGTACCGGAGCCCCATTGTATCACATGCGCTGTAAAAACCCAGAGCAGGGACAAGTCCCAATCCTGCCGAGACTGCAGCATAAGCAGGCAAAATGATGGGTAACAAAAAGGAAATGGTATCTCTCTTTTTCAGATGGGGTTTCTCTGTTCTCACGGGATAACAGAACAGTAACGCTGTTTTCAGAAGTGTGGAGAAAAAAAGCATTTTGCCAAATGTCAAAAAGAGAATTTCTGTTGGAGTAGGGAATGAGATGAGATTTCTTGAGTCCCAATACACTACTCTGATAAAAAGACAATCCTCTTGCTTTGTGATTTCTAAACAAAATTCAAGCATATCTCCCGTAGGCTGGAAGCTAAGTAACATTCTTCTGGTAGATGAGAAAAATCACTGTACTAAGTGGGGAAGGTGCAAAAAGTAAACAGATCATAAAAATAAATTAGCTTTTCTTTACTCCCCCTCTAAATAATTTACAGACGTCTTAGCRACACTGCTAAAAATGTAAGAGCTGCTTCTATTTGACTCGGAGCACTACCTCATAGTTGGAATATCTCTTTTTACCACTCAGGGTAATGCTTGGATAAGAAGGAACAAAAGAGGTGAAGTGTGTGTTTAAGTTCCTAGTAACAAAAACTGTGTATGYGACCTAGGTTTGCTGTTTACACTCCTGGATCACTTTTCTGCATTCCTGTGCTGGCAGTGACTGTTCCCTAGCCCAGGACTGAATGTTTTTAGCAAAGTCCCTCCCTGAAATATGCAGCAAACTCAAATCCTTATTTTYAAATTGAGCCCAAGCCCAGGTATTTTTCCACAGAAGCAGAGACTCCATCAGGGGAGGTACAAAAGCACCATTAAACCCCTAAGTTAAGTTCCCTTAAAAAGCCAGAACCATATTATCATTTAGCTGGGGAAAGACCTTTCAGATGGTCAAGCCTAACCATTAAGAAAATCCAAACCAAACCTTTTTRGTTTTGAAGAAACTGATAAAACATKGTTTGTCTATTCCTAATCCATCATTTGGTTTTGAGTCAGACAACACTTACACAGAAGCAGTAGTAGGACCATGAAAAGTCCTCCCTTGGACTACATTCTCCACTGAATCTGCRGGGCTGCTCCCAGTTTCCAGCAGAGAGGAATTTGGTGTGATGTCATGTAGCAGTTGCAGGGGCAGATAAGGAAGGCACTAATATTGCCTCTGCTTCACCAGAAAGATTTCCTGATGACAAAAGCAAAACGTCAACCCTAATTGTGGGGTTTTCCCAGCCCAGCATGGAAAAATGAGTTGTTGAACATTTCTTCTCRGTGCTCTGTGAACTTTTTGTTGGTGGATCATGTGTTCACACATGGAGGAAGGARCAGACTTGGCTTTTCACACCACATCAGAAGAGCTTGATTGCTTTTTTGGAGGGAATGTGCCCAGACACCATCGGGGGATGAGTAGTAACCAGCTGGTGAGAGGTATTTAGAAMAGAGACACATTTGGCCATTAAGTTTTGACTGTTGCACTGATGGCCTTCAGCCTCATTTCTTTAATGGRGCAGACTTGGCAGCACGGAGGAGTCAGAGCACCTGCCCGTTGGCTTCCCCCGTTCCGCCTTCAACATCCCATCATTTGGAACACTGCACAGCTGCTGCTAGGCCCTGTCTTTGTGAGCACTTGCATAGGTTTTCAAATGCTTGCATGTGAGATAAAATGCAAAATTCAGCTGGGGCGGGGTGTCGGGAGTTAAAACCCGAAGCTGAACCCCTTTGCCTCTGGTGTGATCAGTGAGCTTATTCAGAAAGAGCTGCAGAGCAGTAGTGCAGTGGGTCTCAGCTGTGACGCAGGGTAGGCTTGTGCAGACTCTGAAACAAGATGTAAAAAGCACCTGCATTTAATCAGTCCGGGGAGAGCTGTCTCTGAGCTTTATCAGAACTTCTGATCAACTGCTGGTGCCCTAACACACCCAGGGAGGCACTGGGAGTTGTTATGTCACTGGCAAGATATAAAGCTGYTGTTAATTTAATGCTCTTTAGATTGTTTAATTTGCAAATTCAGATTTAATCAAATGTCAAGCTCACTGTCCAAATTCCTAAATTAAACATGAATTTTTGGAAGCTTCTCCAGAACTGCTGTTTGTTGCATCAGTCTCACAGCCACTTTTATKGGTTGCAGAAGCAACCATTTTGCAACGAGGTAATTTGGCTCTTACTACAAGAGCTGGAATAGCTGCCTTGAGACATTCTGAGCCCATTTTCTGTAAGAACCTGTGATTTTTAATAACATCATCAAAGTCATTTTTGTGGAGGCTGAGAAGGAGTGGAATAAAAACCCACAAAAGAAAGGGTAATTCTCATTCTCATTAAGGCGTTCATTAGGTCTCGGTATCTTGATGTATGTCTGCTTAATGACTGTCATCTCCTCGATCCTCCCGAGGGTATTCGTGTTTGTCTGCTTTTGTAAGAAATGAGTCATCGAGTTTGGGCATCTTTGTCACATAAAAGCAWCTACAAAGATCTGAATGTAAACACYSGGGTTTTGTTCTGCTGGTTAAAATCATGCTGAGGGATTCCAYTCTGCAAGCAGCGTGCTGCCCAAAGTTGTTTGTAATAGCTTTGCAAAAAGGGGAAAGACCACACTTGGAATATAAATATGTGTGACTATTTGTCACAGATGAAGCTGTGTTAACAGCTGAAGCTCCAATGCAACTTTTAAATTTGATCCTGGAGTTTTTGGTGTAGTGTTGTTGGTGTCTGAGTGCTACAACGCTGCAGTCTGGTTCCTTGTTAACAGCAAMGCTTGGGTGAGCTGAGCATTGCTGAAAAGCTTATCCCACTTGTGCGTGTGAACGGTTCACAACAGAAACACGGATCCATCTGGTTTTTATTGACTTCCCTCCACCCTGGCACTTCCTAATGGCACTGAGGATGGGCTGTGAGACAGGAGCTATTCTCAGTTAGGGTACAAGTGCTGTGTGCCTCCCCACCTTGTCCTCTGAAGAGTTGAAGGATTTGGARCAAGGGCTTTKCCCAAGCCTGTTATTGCGCAAATGMAYGTACTATGGGAACAATTTTCAGAACAGTATCAGTATTTCTCATCTTTTGTAAATCCAGAACAAATGAAATAGTTTTATTTCATACTTTTCTTAAGCTAATTGAAAGCATAATTTAGTCCTTAATGCAGAGAATAAGAAATAAAATGGTCATCAAATTAAGTCCCTTCAAATAGTGACATCRTACTCAGTCCAGGAGGACTTACTGAAACATGCTCTGCTGCTCTTCCTTTCTCATGATCACTAACAGTGCAAACCCCATTGCTCCAAAAATAGACCTAATCAATACCATCATATTTAGATTTTTATTGCATTTATGATTGTCTTCCAACTTTTTTTTTTTTTTTTAATAAAACCACCTGGGTATAGTTCACTAATTCTGTTCTTGGTGCTACTGGCAGAAAGGCACTTAAAAATGTTTGTGTTAGTGCAGAATGGGATTTTAATATGCACTTAAATTTCAGCCTGACTCATGTACTCTTTTACACTGAGAGCACCAGGACTCATGTCCCACATCTCTTCAGAAATTGTGAGTGGTACCCAAAAACTTGYATTCTGGTCAATGTAAAAAGAGGTGAATATTCACTGCAATGCTCCAGAGAGGTACTGGGGATGCTWTGTTGAGGCAGTTGTAACATTTGGTATCGATGGGACCCTTGGCCTTGCCAGATCCATCTCAGCAGAATGGGACTGAAAATGTCTTAGCCTAGACCAGTAAAAGTGTTTGTGTGTAAGATGTGACTTCCCTCAGTTCAGCTGAGCTGTTGAACATTTTCAGAAGCTGACAAACAGCTGCTGCTTACCTTTTCCTCACTCACTTTGTAATTTTTTACCTGTTTCCTTTATTTTGTTTCAGCCTCGTTTTTACTCAAATGCGACTCAGACTTTTCACTGGCACCTGCTGTACGTGGAGCAGGAAAGCAGGAGGGAGAARGGGATAGGAAAGGAGCTGGCAATGTGGTCAAAGCCAGATGGTATAAGAGTATTTTTGGGGAATGATATCTGGCTTCTGAGAATATGTTATACCCTTGTTATTTAATTTTGTTTTTTTTAAATGACATAAGAGTCTGTGGTTAATATTGCTTCGTCACCAATGTGTAACAGCTAAAATGTGTTTCCTACTGCTGCAGAAAGCTGTGTCCCAACTAAAGTGTGAAGCAACATGTCAGAACAGCAAAGTGACATACTGAGTCCTGAGCAAGACTTTTCTTTTTTTTGCTGAAGGGTAATGAAATCTGAAAACCAGGGAAAGCTGTTTTGGTTTAATATATCTTACTTTAATGCAAGACTGGTAAAGGGCTATATGAGTATGCTGTGAAGTGGACGTACAGAATGGGTAATTTAATTTTGTTGCTGTTGTAATCTGCTGGGCATTTTTCCAAAACAAGAGTAGGGAGTAACTGGCATATTTCAYTACAACTGCCCAGATGACTAAAAGGAGATTAAGCCTTTAATTACAAGATGGAGCATCCTGAGCCAGCATTACAGCTCGTGACTGAAGCCACAGTCAATCCTCGAAAAATCTAGAGGGCCTCAAATAAGATGACCTGTATGTACCTGCTAAAGGCTTTGTCTTGCCTATTTACATATTTATTTATTGAAATTATACATATATGTGTATAAGAGGATTAATATTTTCCATAAATTGGAAATATACTCATGTGTCTGTTCTCCTAGCCATGTGGCATTGAAACAAACTGACAGCCAGTTATTTTCCTCTATGTTTGCATATCAGCAACATAATTTTTAAAYGGTGCTACCCTGTGTGGATAGGACCTTTAAACACCATATTTAAACCCCTTGTCTCCTTTTTGACTTTCCTCTTCAAATTAGCAAGGCTGGCTGCCATCAGCAGTTGTGAATGGTTAAYATTCTTGCTGATTTTACTTGCCATCAGTCTGTCAAGCTAGGACATGACATGCTATACTCATGTAAAAGTGGCAGAGAAAAGATTTTTGGTATTTTTTTCCTTTGTTGTAAAATAGATAAAAAGCTGAATGGAGAGAAGATCTCAAGTACCAAGAAAGACTGTCTTTTGACAATATTGCATTAAACCAACCTGTATGAAGGAGCTCATTTCACTTTTACCAGAACATTTATAAAGAATAATGATCTATCATTTGAATATTTTGATTTTTAGGGAGCTCYTTCAACTCCATTTGGCTCTAATGGCAGTTGGAAGGGTTCAACTTATTACAGGAAAAGAGTCCTAAAATGCACCTTTATGCACAAGACTTAGGTGATTCGATTTTGGACATTTTCAGTAAATTATGTTGGAATAGTAGCCAAAGCAGAGTGGAAAAAAATTATTCTATTAGTTCTTACACATATGTTAAAGATTTGGCATGGAAAGCTGTATTGTGCCAGTGTTAGATGGTCTGCCAGCAAAATGAATGAGATAAGCATTCACTGACRTAATGCTTGGCTATTGCAGGCAGTACCTGGTGGTGAAGAATGGTCATTCTGTGTCGGCTGCACAAAACCACAAAAGTGGGTGATTTTGTTATTCAGATACCTTAAGACCTGGGGCAGCCCCTGGCTTTAATAAAGCTGTGGTGCTGTGGACAGTTCTGTTCTCCCACCCTGGAAGCAGGATGCATTGAAAGTGGCAGTYGAAAACAGCCATCAAGCCAGATGTTTTTAAACACACACTCACTGTGCTTTCTCACATGTGGCTGACTCGGGTTGGCATGAGGTGGCTTCTTCCTGAGAGGGATCTCTAAGAAGAAAGCTGAAGTGCAGTTTTTTTAGACATTTTAGTTTATCTGAGACAGTAAGAACTAAGTGGTTGCAACATGCCATCTGTAATTGAATGACTGAAATACTGGTGACTATCAGGAAAGACATAAAAAAGAGCACAAATTCAGCTTTAATGGGATTACTGTGAAAAACGGTGTCCTGTGGGTGTGCAGTTTTTTATGTTGCTACTGAGAAATCCTCTAGATGACAAAAACTGTATGGAGAAACTGTAATTTTGCATGGGATAAGTGCACTTTCTCTTTTGAAATACAGCATATGTGGGCAATGGCCTGTTGAGTTGATACTCCTCAGCATCTCAGTTCAGGCAACACTGCTGTTACATCAATGGGATTTTTCTGCAACTTAATTGTCACTTAAGAAGAGGAGAGAATACTTTCAAAAGTGAAAATATCCCTGCTAGCTTCTTTGGAAAGGAATTTTATCTTTGAGAACTTTGAAGTTAACATCAGGGAAGACAGCAAATTAGCAAGCATTTTGGTATGTAAAGGTCAAGGATAACTATTAGACAGAGTGGCTGGCAGGGAAAATCCAGGCATTTAGCAGCRGATTCATGCCACAGCGAGTTATGATCAGTCAGTTTAATAGCAGGGTTATTTGTATCATCCATGTGGCCCCACTATGCTATCAGCCATTCCTCCTAGTGTCCTCTACAACAATGTTTTTGAGAGTTTGTATTTAATTGCATATATATCCTGAGGCCCAGRCTTCTTGTTCTTGCGTTAGTGGCTTAGCAAGGATATCAAGAGCTGCAGGATAGGGCATATYGSTTTAGCATACGAAATTCAAAGACTACATTAAAGTAGCTCTTTCTGTTATTTGTCCCTGTGYRTTCTGCTTTYCATCCTTTGAACATGACAGGAATTTATTTTCTTTTCCCCAGTAGYAGAGTGCATTGTGAGCACTGTATATGTCCCTCAGCTATGTCTGAAAAATAAAGGAGAGAACAGTTGCAGCTATTCCATCGCCAGCGGCAGCAATCGCTGCATGCTGTGTCGCCTGCTYGGCAGGTTCTTTAGCTCCCTGCTCAGTAGCTAGTGCAATTAYCTCAGTTTATTTATGGTTGTGGGGGTACATAAAGAGTAAATTTGGGGAAAATTTCCGTTTTCATGGTACACCTGGAAGCCTCAGTCATTGCACAAACTCAGTCACCTTACCTTTGTTGAGGCAGCAGCCAAGTGAGTAAGGCACCCTGAAACACAGAGGATGTGGTTGCTGTTTGTCACACAAAACTACTCCAGTTGGGCTACACTGCTTGCTTAATAGACATAGCCATAACTTTCCCKTAACATCCTCAGTGCTGTGGTGAAATGCCACCACCAGGGCTCTGGATCTGCTAAGGAATGGAAGAACAGTTGAGACTACTTCGTTTCACATGCTGTTAATTAAAAATGGTTGAATACAGCACAGGAAACAAATACTTTCTGAGTAGCAATGTTTATTACTGTAACTGTCTGGATGAAACAGGGGAGGTTATTGTAGTTTTATAGTTACTAAATGATCAACGGAACACACATTGTGTGGCGTTTGTGAAAGTTCAGAAGATGCCCCGCAGCAGCTGAACAAAAGGCTGGAGCTGTAGCTTGTTCCCACCATGTGGGCTGGGTGGTAACCAGCCCAGTTTTCTCTTGCCAGAACAACTGGGTGGGCCTCTTTTCTTTCCTGCTGTACTAGAAAACCAACTGCGATAGCCAAACAATGCTAATGTTTTCAGTATTGCATTACCATAATTGAAAATACTACYGAATTGCTAGGAAACAGCCAAATCAAATGTTCCAAATATCCGTGGTGCCATTTGTCTGACAGATAACATTTGATTTTCTCAAGAACCATACAGCATGGAGAATTAGGCGAGGGGAAATACACTGCACGGTTATTAATTCTTTAATACTTGGAACTAYTTAGCAAAGAACATGTAGATCAAAGCTTTTGCTTGAGAAGATTGAGCTTTTGAGACAGGAGATAGTGGGAGCAGTCTGGAGCAATATAACAGAATCCTGGAGGATAAAAAAAAGAACTGATTACATTTCCATTAGTTTTAAAATCTCCTTTGTGTTGAGTTTAGACATTTTCATGGCTCTTTTATTCCAGGTTAAATGYAACCTGCTAAGCACTTGATCCATTTTCTCAAATTGACAGGTGCTAGCTTTCCATTTTTAATAAATATACTTGGAATTTTGGCAGCCATCCTTTAAGAAAAAATGTTAAGATGCTTTCTGATTTCTGATTGTTACCTTAGGTTATGAAAGAAAAAGATGGGATGCAATAATCCTTTCTTCACTGAAACCAACCCCAAAAGACGTATTTCAGACAGGTCAGATTTTCATGACCTCAATTGCTATTACTCATAAAATGGAAAAAGGAAGGATAATCCTTTTTTTCTTGTTGTGATGTGCATTTAATGATCTGATTTGTATTTAAAGCCCAAGTCTACCATAAGTACATCCCATATTGGTTTCATTGGAAACCGTATTTTATACCCAAAACCCATGTAAATCCAAAATCCGTCCCTCCTGAAGTCAATGGCAATTGTACCAGAGTTCTTGCAAGTGGCAAAATTTGGCCTCAGGCACCTCTGAATATATATGTTAGCTTTGGGAAAATGAATTGGAGCACTGCTTCAGTTCAATTACATGAAAAAGACAATAACACATTAAGGGTCATTTTCCTCTCTTGGAAGCTTTTTAGCATTTTATGTACTCAGTAATTTGATAGTATCAAATCTTCTCAGATTCTGTGCTAGTGTATATTGCAGTTTAGTGTTACTGAAAAGGATCAGTTAAGYAAAATACTGATTTTCATTGAAAACCCATCATATTTCATTAGAAGGAATTGCATTTCTCTTTGTGTAAGTTATTGAAGAACCTGAATTTCATCTCATGAATCTCTAAGTAAGTTGAAGCAAATTTAGACCCCGACAAATCCTGTATTAATATGAAGTTGATACAGTGCATTCTTTGTATTTCCTGGACATACAATGTGTGTTTATTTTTGTAAATAGCAAAAAGTGTGAAAAATAGCACAGATTAAGACAGCAAACAGTCCAGTTTACAGAATTGTGACTTAGAGTCACCAGGAGGGGAGTGCTGAGCACTGGCTTCATTAAGTACACAGCCAAGGAGTAAATTATCAGAACACAAAAGTAGGCTTTAGGAGATGTTAATGCTGCTTATGTTAATAACCCTCCATGTGATACAAGAAAGTATATAAACGGTTCTTTCACCATTKCTGTTTCACCCTTTTGGTACCAACTGGCAAAGCTTCAATTAAGAAAAGGTCACCAAAAGGTTAAATTCTTAGTGGATTTTTCCCTGCTCTTTAAATAAAAAACAGTTTTGTATCTTCCTTCTTTTTCCCCTCTCCACCCCTTCCCTGACCCCTTTTTAATGGGTATAAGCAATATTGAGGAGGATTTCCAGCATGTTTAAAAGTCAGTGTGGCTCCACTTCAGTAGATGTATGTTGACTTTGACCAAAGACCAAATATTTTATTTTACTCTGACTTTTCTTCCAAAGAGTTGCCTAAATCTTTTTGGTTGGTTTGTTTAGGGTTGGTTTTTTGGTTTTTTTTTTTAATTTTTTTTTTTTTTTGTCTTACAAAAATGCATTTAACATTGCTAGATATCAGCTGGCTTTTTTCAAAAAGTGGGAGTAAATAAAAATTAACAAAAATTATAATATGCCATAACAGAACTACAACTCTGTCTTCTACAGCTAATTAGAAGTTGAAAGTCAGATTTGTACGTTTAATTTGTGTGTGAATAGAGCAAATCTTTCTAATTAGAGGCTGTCARAAGAGGAGATTTTTGACAGCTTCCTTTTAAGGTGTAAAGTGATTTGTTTGTTAACTGGTTCATGGCTGCCACAATTTAGGGTGCACCTGAGTCTGTGGGCGCCCTGGGGGCACGGTCACACTGGAGATTTGTCTCAGAGATAAAGTGCTGCAGAAAATATAGAATATATAACACACAGCAACTTGGTGTGTGTCACAGCCACCGAACACGCCTGAGGCATGTTGTGAAGCACCTTGGCAAGGCTCAATCACTTTTGCTTATCCAAAATGCACACCAGTGGTGCATAAATCTATACCCGATATTCATTCAGTGGTACTTAAGTATAGAACTCTTGGATGAAGAGGCAAATGTGTAAAATTCAAAGTGAAGGGGTTTAGATGTGGTGGGCTGGATTTCACCTAGAGGCATGGTGTGAGTCAGAGCAGAAAGGAAAGCTTCTGCCTGGCTGTGGCAGGTGTATTGAACTTTTCATAGCTGTGATCTGTGCTTCTCTCTGCTTTCCAGCCACTTCTTTTAGGCTAAGAGTGAGGGAAAAAACAATTTATCCCATGCCCTTAAATAAATAAATCAAAGATAAAATCTGCTAAATTGTCTTCCCTCCATTTTTTTTTTTTTGACCTTGACTTCCGTGTACCATGGCAGCAGCACAGACAGCTTAGAAAACACTGAAAGAAAATCCTCAACTCATGCCATTAACTAGAACAGATGAAGCACTACTTAGCAGGGCCTGGCTGYGTTCTCTTGAATTTTGGACATATTTTGTCAGTTCTTGTCCCTGCTTCTTTGCTAGTGTAACATTTTACTTCATGACAGAGCATTTGCCATCAGTGTCATTTTGTCTGCATGAGAAGTGTTGTGCAGCCAGTGCTCCTGTTGGCACCAAGCTTGGGCCTTTTCCATGTGAATTACAGCAAGCCCCAATGTTCAAAATGCAAAAGGTTTTGTCAGAAAATGCTTTTGCATTGAAAGGAGGGTGTTGTTTTTCTAAAATACACAGCCATTTCACCTAATCACTGTTTCTCAAGTCCAACATAAAGTTTCTGGTCATAAGACAAAGAATGTCCCTCTCCAGGGTATGTAATGCCCTCCTGGTTTAGACACTCATCTGAGAAGCTGGAGCTATAGATTCAAGTCTCTGGCTGAATCAGAAAAAGCAACAATTTGAGCTGGTGTTTTTCTAGATCCTAGGTGAGCTTTTGTTAAGGGTATTTGGTTTTATGGRTTTCTTTATTATTATATTTCTGTTTTATTTTTTTTTCCCATTATAGTTTTATGTGTAAGTTCCTTACCCTAGTGTGGWACAGAAAAATACTCAAAATGTTGACAATTTTCTTAACAGAAAAAAGTCCTGCCCTTTGTGCTAGATTGCGAGGAGCTCTTTATTTAAGTGATGTGTCCTTCATGAGGAGAACATGACGGATTAGTTTGGGACATGTAGGATTCTGCAGTATGTGCTGCTCTGGAACCCCTTCTCACTGGCAAGCCTGAAAGGTGAGAAACAAAGTCTCCAAACAGCCCTAGTGGAACAAGGGAGTTTTGCCTTAGCATACAGGATTTTGGAGCTGCTATATCCACATTGTGTTGTAAAGATGGAGGAATGTTGGGAACACAATGTAAGCTCCTCTCTGTGTTGTCTCCCCTCATGGGGAGTGGGGTTTGCAGTTTGGAACAGAGGATGGTTCTCATGCTGTCTGGAGGACAAGGACACAAGTTCTTCCTGGCCACTGTGGAGCTCTTGGGTGGGTGTGGAAGGCTTTTGGGGCTTCAGTAGGACTCTTACTACCTTCTGTYAGAGACAGAAGAAAGCCTTTGTTTCGTCCTCCTCCATCTTTCTCTCCATCCCCCACATAAGAGTTGTGAAAAATTGCTCTTTGTAAATACCCTTCACTCTTCTGAGTGTTTAGGTACACGCACATACACATACACATACACATACATACACACACACACACACACACACATACGAGTGCATGTGGATATTTCTGGCATTGTCCTGGGGTCGTGCAGGTGGTCAGCAGGTGGAGAGCACCAGCACACAGCAAATGACCTGATTAGTTTTACCCTGTTATTTACCCTGTTAGTCCAAACAATGCCAGCCCTGCTAGTTATTTCTGGAATGTGTTACAGCAGAGCCCTGYTCAGCAGACTAGCTTTGTTGCTAAGGAATAGTGGCAACCACGGTGGGGAAAAAAAAAGCTGATTTCTAAGCTTTTCAAAACAATGTCTGGAGGGATTTCCCTCTGGACTTAAAGTACATTAATCTTTCTATCGCTTATCAGAATTGCAGCGTATTCGTGTTCAGGTATCACAGCTTGGCTGGGGGAACATTTGTAAACACAGACAAATGCATCTTCTCTGAGTATTAGGGTTTTTTTTATTTCAGAAAAGCAATTTGGCCACTTCAAATAAATTCTTTGCATCTTGTGTAAAGATGTGCACTTGGGAATAACTCTGGCTTGACAACCTCAGGCACACAGGGCTTTTGTTTTGCTAAACAGCTTTTCCTTMGAAAAGAGAGAAAGATGTTGTTTTTTCTAATATGTGGTGAGTAGATCAGCACAAAGAGGGAAACCTATGTAATATGGCAGAGGTGTAGAGTCCTTCAAGTCTGTGTCCACCCATATGGGCAGAGATATTCTRCAGCACCCTTTTATAACTCAGCAGAAATAATCCCCATGTGGTTGTATATGAGGATATGAGTTTGTCTGCTGTTGCTAGTGAAAGCTAATATCTGTTTCATTCCAGAAAGAGGTGGGCTTTAGTGCCTTAAAGCCCCTTTGTTGTGACTGCTCTAGGTGGTCTGTGATGATCATTCTGCATCAACCTGTTAAATGTAGGTTTCTCAGCTGCTGTTCAATAAATTATCTGCMTTGGAGCTTGCATCTTTCTTGAAAGAGCAGCAAGAAATAAACATGCAAATAAAGAAGAAAATTGTGAGGGAGAAAAGTAAATATTTGTATGTATCCTGTCAGGTACAACCATCACCTCTACAACAATAATTAGCTTAAAGCATCTGAAAGAGCCAGGAACTGTTTATTTCTGTAATAGAAGGGGGTACTTTCCTATGAGTCCTCATAGTTAATGGTCAGAAAACTGGATAAGTATAATATTAATACATAAATAGAGTCATAAGTAGGAATTATTGCTCAGCACAGCTCCCTGTTTTGCCTTCAGGTATGTGCTACAAAAATTAAGCTTATTTAAATAAAGATTGAAATAATAGAAACTTTGCTCAAGAAACTGTTTCCTGCTTCAAGAGATAAATTCTCTAAAATTTTTCAAAACATCTCAAAATGTTTTTTGTGCCACCAAAATTATAAAGCTGAATGTAGATTGTGTAAGTTTTATTTTTCTTAAGTATTACTGTCAAGGAAATCCATAAAGATTATTAAACCCTGGCTTTCTCTCAGCCCTTTCATTTGTAAGGAAACAAATRTGCCAGTCTCAGCAAACAGATGTCCACATCATAACAATCATCACAGTTGGCTTGAAACCTTGCCTGTCTCTTAAATGTGTCTAAGGACTGAAGGGACGAGGAGTTTTACTTCTCTTGGTCTCTTTAGGTCAAACCTGAGCRAATAGCAAAGGAGAGGAATGAAATCTGCTTTGTTACTTAGCTTTTATATTGTACGGGTTTTGAAATCCCATGATTTCTGTGGCTGTCCTTTAGGGATATCATGTCATTAAAACAGACTTATAAACAAAAATACGTAGACAATGTTATTGTAGGATTGTTGCTTAATTCACACCATGCTGAGCCTGTGAGTGGGATGCATTAAGGATTTAGTGCAAAAGGAGTGGGAGAAGGAATTCAGTTTTATCCCTAGTCCTGGCACAAGCACTTGGATCATTGTTAAGGAGTGAACTTACCAGTACAGGGAATTGATCTGAGTGCTTTTGGGCATTTTTTGGGAGCTTTGTGCAAATTCTTTTACTGTCTCTTTTAAGAGTGTAAATCAGACTCATTGGATATGCCTGGGATGTAGTTGTATGTGTTTCAGATTCAAAGATTGCATGAAAGTRCAATTTCCTGAATCCTGGCTTTCTCTCCTTTCTCCGCATAACAACAACTCTAAGAGCCAAGAGTAAATTTACAGACAAAATAAGGTGTTTAGACCAATACTTTATTGAGGARCAACTTAAAATTTACTGTGGGTGCTATAGCTTATCAGCTACTAGCATGTGCAAGACGTGATAGCAGGATGCTTTGGGGGTGTCTTTGTTCCTGAAGGGCTTTGTGGATTTGCTAAAGCCTGCGATGTCTGCAAGTCAGTGTTGTTAGTACTGAGGGATGAGTGGGGAGATTGCTGAAATACTGAAGTCCCACTTCACAGATTATGGTGCTTTTCATTGCCTATGCAAAGAACAAAGAGACTGCATCTCAAAGCTGTATCTATTAAAAAAACTGTATCTTTCAATAATCTCAATTTTTTTGGGGGGGGTGTTTTTAGATACTAAATTGTAGGGYAAGGTCCTGTAATCCCAAACTACCACAGACTGCTGTCTTTAGTTTTTATCAAGAGTTTATGGCACCACAAATGAAGTCTCCTGTGGCACTGGGATGGGATGGATCTTTCCCTACAGTCCTAAATGTATTGTGAGTCTGACCTGTGTGAGGAATCTTGCCATATGGGGTGTGCTGTGCACAATGTGTGCATCTTCTGCTTCTTGTGCTGTGGCCTTTCTTGWGTGTAGGATGGTGGGGGTAGGGAGAGGTGTCAGGAAAATATTTGTCTTTAAGAGGACTGCATCTTGCCTACTTATAGAGAAATGTTAATGCTGAATTTCTTACATTGTTAATTTCCATGGCAACGAAAAATAATCTCATAAATATGGGATTATTTCTTTAGGATCAAAGAGGGGRAAACCTGGGCTGTGAAGGAGAAAGTTCTTTGTTTAAATATCTTAGCAGCAGCAGGAGTAACAAAACATCTCCTGAGATTCAAGCACATTTTTCTTTTACTTCTTGATCACCTACAAACYCAAGCCTTAAATATTAAGCAGATAAAACCTAGAATGTCCATCTCTCTTGCTATATTATCTTGTCAGCATTGTTCATCGATTCTGAGTGCTCAGCAGACAATTGCAGCTGGAGCAATAAAATATGTCTAAAAGAAATCCTTTCTGTCTCTTAGCARTGCCTTTGCACCAACTGGCTGGGAGGTTAGACCCCAAAAAATGAACAGGATGCTGTCCACATTGTGAGAATAGGTGACTCATCCCAAACAGCTCTTAATGGGGACTCCAGTGGAAATATTTTCTCTCAGCAGGCTGGTTGGAAGGCAGCAAAAACATTCATGAGCTTGCTGAAGAATTCTACATGGAATCCACTGCAGTTCTCCCCATGARGGGATTGCTGTAAGCATCTCAGTGTCCGCTGCTGCTTTTCACAACGTGTCATTTTAAAGCTGTTTGTCTCTCACATACCTACCTACACACTGAGCAGTTACGGAGGAAATGTAGGTTTATAGAAATGGCTCACCAGCTGCCATTTTTTCCTAAAAGAAAAGCTGCAATTTAACATTAACCTAGCAATTAAGCAAAAATTTACACTAACATGCTGCTTTCTTGCATAAAAATCCCTCTCAGCAACTCTGAAAATTATCTACGAGAAAGGTAATAGAATAATTCCCAGCATCTTTGATTTGGAAAAGCCATTTTCTGGCATGATTGATATTTCCTTTGTGTTAGCATGGGAGGCCGTAGAAAGAGGAGTAATCTTTCTAATGGGTGTACTCCACACTGGTGCCTGGGGTCCATGATACATTTGTCAGGCTTTAATTAAAGCTCTGGAGTTGAATTTCCACAGTAATTAACTTTTATTTTCAGTTATACTATGTCTCTCAGTTTTGACACTGACACTTTCCTGTTAGAGATAGGGGCAGCAATTGGCATGAAAAAATAATGTAAAAATTAGGAATAATTTAAGAAATGTCATTGTATTCGCCATGACTTCTGAAAATTACATTTTCTTTCAAGGCTGTTTTGTTGTTAGCTACCTAATATGTTTTCCCTTCTGCATAAATACATATCCTATTACCTTGGTTACCCTTCCTTACRCAGTGTCCAGTAGTAAACAGCTTTTATTCAGCAGTATCCTACATCCTTGTTACAACCAGGATCTTTCTCATTATGTCTCACAGAATTTTGTTACTTTTTGGCAAATCTTGACTTCTAAACATGAACAATGAATGTGCTAAGGAGGCYATTCAACCATTATTTCTGGATTGCAACTTTTAGTTCAGTTCAGGGTTGGATTTTTAAGAGTAAATAGCACAAGAGTGTACGTTCTATTGTCAGTRGTGGGTTTGGATTGCAGGAATTTGTCTCATTGAACGTACACACTGCTTTTATTAATAGAAGCTGGGCACTTGAGTCTGCTCTTTAGATTTCAGGTATCTTTCTCTTCCACTTTTAATTCATGTCGTTTTCCCACATGCTGAGAAGTACTATTATGTCGGAGCRCAAATAGCAAAATCACAGAGTCATTGTCATTTGGCTTGGCCTTAACAAAACAACAGCCTTTCCATGAACAGAGAAATGCAGACCTGGAATCCAGTCCTCTTCTGTCTGAACTGCTATATCAATTACCCTTTGACAGACCCACTGAGCTTCATTTTAAAATAAGGTTTGGGTTTCGTTTTTTTGTTTTGTGTTTTTTTTGTTTTTTTTTTTTACACTGCTGTGGTCTAAAATCTCTGCTATTTGTTGACTACCTTCTGATTTCCACTCTGAATGTGTTCCCAGCTGGCTGTCACCATATCTTCACATGTGCCAGCTTGCATGTTCCTGTGCTCCCAGGTGAGATAGGTAAAAGCCTCCTTGTAGGATTCTGTAGTCGAGTTAAAGACACTGAGAAAAAATTGATTTCCCAGGTGTCCAAATGYTGTCTTGTCTTTACTCTCCAGAATAATCTTCAAGGGAGGAGGTGGCTGCTTTCTGGCTTTACTTTTCTCAGACCTGTTGGTGTAAACTAAATTTGGAGTTTGTTTTCRGTAATTTGCAGCAGCACCTTCACTCCCAAATATTTGAAATGTATCCCTTGTTTCTAAACTGAAGATCTGGTCCTGCTGCTATAACTTTGAAGAAGGTGATGAGCTTGATCCCTCCAAATGCAATACTACCAGTAAAAARAAACAGCTAAGAATAGTGTCACTTCTTAAACAAAGCACTGCAGATAATTAAGCAGAACAGTGCAGTAAATCAGTGTGGCACTTAAGGGCATAGCAAAGGCCACGAAAAAAGAAAGGTAATAAATTGTATGGTGAGAGATGCTAATTGATCATTGTTTGCAATTTCAAGCTGTGCCTCCAGATTTCATTTTAATATTTCTTGTGGACTGAAAAGCAAGTGCAGAGCTGAACTGATTGTGATGAAATAGAAGCATGGAAGCTGGAGACAGACAAGGGCTATTCAGGCATCAGATTCCTGTGAAGTAATACTGGCTGGCAATATGTTTCCAAGTGTTTTGCCCCTCTATTTTATAATGTGCTGGCTCTACTCACCCCACTTGTCTTRGAAAACTGTTCCATAACAGAATTTGTCTGGGTGTTGTGAAATCCTTTATGATATTTTCTCTACATTTTATCTTTTTTTAATTTGTTTTGATTCTTCTTTGATTCTGCCATTTCTATACCTCACGTGTCCATAAATTGTTTATCCACTGTCTATTAAACTTGTTCATTGTAGATAATTTTTCCAGTTMTTTGATCAGCTTTATCCCTGAATGKACTYCTGTGMTAGCATKTTTTTARCAGTACTGTGTCAAGGGCTGGGTGGGGCATTATTTTMCATGCAGTTGCTCTAGAGATGTCATGGGGAGGAATCTCGTCTTTGTGTTCCACTGCAATGCCCAGTCAGGAGAGAAACTTGGGGTTTGTTTGATTTCTGACCCTGCTCAAGTTCCCAGATCTAGTTTTGGATTAACCTATGGTCCATGAGCCATCCTATTTTAATGCAGGGCCTCATCCCAACTTTGTTAAGATTAACAATCTTTGTTAAGATTAACAAGAAGCTTATGTAAATGGCTTACATGGCATTCCCAATTTTGAGATGGCTGAGGGTTGAGGAGATGAGTCTTGCCTCAAATCTGCTGTTAAACTGAATAATATTTCTTCCAGACACCTTGGAGTCTTGCAATGCAGGAATTAATGTGCATAGGTCCTGCATTGGTAGAGAGGAATGGCCACCAATGAGGTCACAATTCTATAAACAATATTTGCAGCATCGCTTGGAAACTTGTGTGATATATTGTGTTGTATGTCATTACTATGGATCTTTTTTTTTTTTTGTTATTAGCTCATTTCCAAATGAGCTCATTGAGTTCCAATGAGTTCTCATTTCTTCTTCATCTGCAGAGCATCTTATGCCACTAATGAATAATACAGTTCTACCAGGATCTATCTGTTCTCCACATAGAGTTATTAAATCATGTTTTACAGAGAAATCTTCTACCAGGAATAAGGTTTCCTGCCAGTTAATTGTCCTTTGATGGTGCTTTGCAGACTAGTCTGAGTTCACTTTGATCCTGACTTCCCCAAATCCACAACCTTGAATGGGATGTCCTGTAGCTGTTTTAGCTGTGCTTGATCCAATAAGTTCTCTCAGGAAGTTGGAATTATTCCCTAGAGCGCAGCGCCACACTGTGTGGCTTTTGCCTTCAGCCAGCTTGCATCTTCAGTGAAATATGTCTGTCCTTTATCTGCAAAAGGCTGAGTAGATGTAGCACTGATGTGTGGTGAATGTACCTTGCCTGGAATTGCAAAGCTCTTGGCTTCTTGGGGAGGTACTCCTTTATATGGAGATGGTATCCAGGAGCAACACTTGCTGTCATTCCAAACCCTCAGGCTGTTTGAAACGCTGCCCTTGGTGGGGAGAAACAGGCTGCATGTTCACTCAGGATGCTTTCGTGGCACATATTAAAGGTGAAAGCACTCTGTGACATTGACTGCAATCATCCCATCACACGGGGAGGCTTTTGAGACACCTGCTAATCATTTACAGCATCTGTGGTCTTTTTTCGCTCTCCCTGTAGCCAAAATATTGTCAACACAGGTTAGCTCAGATGCTTTGCATCCATGTGCTTAAAAACTCTGACAAAATGTGCATACATTGTGAGCAGGATTTAATATTGACCAGAACTCTCAGGCCGCTGATGTTGATACATATATGTCTCAGTCAAGAAACAGAGTGAAAAAATAAGTGTCTGAGTTTTAAATCTATGTGTGTCATTTTATTCTTTTTACCTTAATTATAAATTAACAGGCTAGAGAGTCAGTCTCTGTATCTTAGTCCTGCTATAGGTGTTTTGTCTCAAATAAATAGTTCAGTATTCATAGCCAGAGAGAGACACAGACCCTRTTGTTTAATGGACATTTTAGGGCATTCTCTTTACATAGAGGAGACTCAGGTTCTGTGTCTTATATAAAATGGAATAATAGCTTTAGGAGGGCAAAGAGGGAGGCCTTATGTTAGAGCACTYAGCAGAATGATGGTTAAAGTGCTTATCTAGGCTGTGGATAGCTTAACCACCAAACTGGAAGGAGCTTTATTTTTCCAAGAAAAGAGGTAAAAGGCCATTTTTGCATCCAAGAACAGTGGTCAAATATCTGAAACCTCAATTTTAAAAAAGAAAATTGGGGTGGGAAAAATACCTGACTTATCTCACTGAACACTTTCAGCTGTACATGCCATCAGAAAGTGTCAAAATCATATGTCACTTTTCAGTTTTACATTTCTGCAGTTGACAAATCAGAGATTGGGGCAACAGTGCATCAGCTCTGCTATCACTGCCGTGTTCTAGGCCTGTGAGCTGAGGCAGTAAAAAAAAAAAAAGCCAAAACTTTAGCTCCTGTATAAGGCAGTGTTTCTCCAAAATGCACAAGCAGGTGAAACTGGAATAGGAAGTTGCATTACTCCTTGAATTTGCAGTTTTTGGTGCAGTTCCAAAGTGTAGATACAAGGAACTTGCACATATTGTAAGCTCATATATACAAATTGTCCTCTTACTGAGGAGCACTCCCTCTATAGTGCTGTTTGCATGGCCAGCCTGCTTTCAGAGCAGTCAGATGTCAGTAAAAGTGTCACAAACCCCAGGTAAGATAAATCTGAATATCTGGGTCTCATCTGCATTCGTAGCAYAATGGGAAATACTTGACAGAGTGATGAAGATGTAAGGAATGGAAGCTTGCAGAATGCAGTGCTGCGTGCTAAGTTACTTAGGCCTTCTGAAGATAAAGATAGGTCCTGTTTTTTCCTGAATCTGTGATAAGAAGGATTATTCAAAGCTGCAATTGATTCATGGATAATGCAGACATAGATATTTTCAGTGGAATGCAGAGAGGACTGGTTCATACAGATAAGTTATTAGAGAGGAAYGGCACAAGATTTTCTTTCCAAGGGAATAATCAAGCATTTGCATTGCCCTCAATATGTCTAATATTGACTTTTTCCAACAAAAGAGAATCAGATTCAGTGRTCCACTGCTTTTGTGACTGTGCCTAGTTTATAGATCCAGCGATCACTATGACAAATCCTGCTGTTCTTTGGTGTGAGATACACTGTTTTCTCAAGAAAGTATTAAATGGTTTATACAAAGTCAGTTTCCCTCCCAGACATAACAAACTACTCCAGAATTGCTCTTTGTTTGCATTATTCCATGTCCATTTAGCCTTCTGGTAAATAGCAGGTGAAAGTTTTGTTCTGCTGTGTGACAGCATGCTCAGTTGTACTCCTACCTGGTGGGAACAGATGTATCTACTTCTCCTTCTTCAGAAATGCCTTGCAGGGCTTTGAGACTTGAAATGGCCTATTATCTACCAAATAACAGATGTCTTCACAGATTAGCCTCTTGGAGTAAAAACACAGGCACACCACACAAAAGATGATGATTAGCTAGTTGAATAACAATAGACAAACTCCAATGCAGATGTACGGGAAACAAGGAAAGGATCAGACACTTATATTTCTATTTTTCTGAGTTCATTATATACATTCATTTTTACAATGACATCTTAATGTTAAAGCTGCCATTATGCAGCTTTCTGTTTCAAAGCTTCTAACTTATTATTTTTTCAAATTAAAATAATGTATTAATATTTCTCCTAATTACATGCTAGTAAAAGACTTAATTCAGTTTGCATACAATTAATGCATTTGTTGCAAAAGTATTCCATATGTTATTTTAGTTAATTTCTTTAAATATTTTTCAGTTAAAGATTTACATTCATGTCTTTCAACATGAAGGAGATTGAAGAATGCTTTAGTGAGAAATCCTGCAAATCATAATACACCTCTCTGTATATGGTCCAGCAGAAGACAGAAGGTTTGCTCATGTAATTTGGAGGAAAGCATATGAAGAATCTGACACATTTTTCCACAGGCCTTCCCCTTCTTGGTCTTTTGATTGTTTCTTTGCAAAGACTCGAGTTTCTGCTGTGATTTGGAGGGTCAGTGTTGCTGAATGCAGAAAAATATGGACAAGGACTCTGTTGAGCTTGAGTCTGGTAGAAGTTGCCTGATGCCTATTCTAGTCTGTAATATTTTTTTTAATTTCAGCAAGAATAATTTAGTCTCTGAGAGAAAAAAAAAGAAGGAACAAAATAGGAGTAGGGGAAATCACCTTTCATCACATTACAGTAGCTTGTATTATTTTGTGGGATTTCCATATCACAGATCAGGAGGTTGAAATCTCTTGGGGAGAGAGGGTAATGTAGGACAAAAACTAAGAGGGATTTCTGTAGTGGAAGTCAAGGTTAGAGCTTTTTGCATGTTAGTGGAAAACTGCCACATTAGACTGCATTCTGGTCTGAAAAATCCTTGTCTGWGTAYWTTTCTTCAAATTTTGCAGTTCATCYATCCTAGGATTTSATCAGTAGGRAAYARKMTTCAGATGGGGGMGATACGAAGGTAGTGGCCRTGCCCTAAGTGGTTGACTTGGGTRTTGAAATGATTAWGAAAGGACAGGACTGTCCCCATGTAAGGGACAAAGAGATTCATGTGTGGAAATAAAGTGGTGAGACAGAGAGAAGGAGCAGAGGGATGCTAAGGAGGAGTGGGGTTGGAGGGGTTAGGAAGGATTGGAAGCAATACACAGGAGAGAGAGAGGCAGACAGGATTCTGGCAGGGGAGACCAGACTAGCAGTACAGCAAGGTCAGGTGTCTGTCAGCTCAAGGGGTAAAGTCTGGCTCAGAACAGAAAAGTCTCCAGTTCTCTGGAGGATTGTGTGGGTGTCAGCAAGGCTGTGTTACCCTGTTTCTGAGTTGGAGTCTTTTTTATCATTTTCTTTTGTGTTTTTCTTTTTTTTTTTAACTGTGTAAATTACACTTAAAAGCCTTTTAAGGSTACAAAGCAAAGTTCTCTTAATAAGGAGATATTTCAGTCAACGCTGCTCMGATGAATCAATATTTTATTTTATCATAGTAGTTCATTATGTCACCTCTTCCTCCTGTAACTGTGCATCATTCAGATTCAGCTTCGAAGCCAGAGTTATTAATTTCCTGGGGAGCACTTCTGTGGCTCTCATTATTGAGGCATCCAAGTACTTYCAAAACATTAATGAATTTATCTTCACAATGTGCCGATAAGGTGAAATGACATTATCCACCAAGGAAAACGATGTACAGAATCATAATGTCAACAAAGGACATTTGATTTAGATGGCTAACTTGAGATTCAAGATGCCCCAATTTTCCAGAAACAGCATTGGATCATCCTCTCTTTGTTCTGGAGTTGGCTTTTGCTGAGTCCATCCCAGTTGGAATTGCTCCATGCTTCCCCAGTTCAGAGCGCAGGTGTTCCRTGCTCTGCTCTGAGCAAACAAAGAAGATGCAATTAATGACTGCCTGCACGAAGTCTGGGTTTTGTGACTTCCTTGGCATCAGGCACTGAGGCAGAGATGGAATCCWGTTCCCCAGGGCAGCTTTCCACTGCCCTGGGCACAGCCATGGTGGTTTTCCAAGCGCTGACCTCAGTCTTGTTGGACTGTCCAATGCCTTCAGTGGTGAGGCAGAGATGCAGCAAACCCATGTTGTGACCTTGACTGAATGAGTGCAGTCAGTCCTTGCTCTTGCCCTGAGTGAGGCTGGATAGCAGACTGAAAACCAAGGGATGTGAGATTATTATTTGCATTTTTGCAGCRTGTACAGACCACAGACAGTGCAGATTTTTTTGCGCTGTGGGTCAGATGTACCAAGAGGGCTCTCATTCTTTCATAGTGATTCATATGTGCTGTAACTGTGTTGTGGCAATCTTAGCTCACAGGAGCAGGGGCTCCTGAGGCAGAGAGAAGCTGCAATTTTATTTGAAAAGGATCTTTCATTGTGCCCCTGCATGGCATCAAAAGACACAACACATTTTCCCCAACTTTTTACAGCCTATAGAAGCAAAGCAATGGTGCAATCAAGCAGGACATGGAGGAGGCAGTCTCTGTTTTGTTGAAAGATTTTTCTTCTGTAGGAAAAGAGAGGGATAGAAAGGTACAGAGAATGTTATTCAGATGCAATGCACAAATAGAAGTTAGTGTCTATTAGCTTTCACTATGAGAAGGGAGTCTCACTGAAGTCTGTACCTGCAAAAATCCTGCTGTAATAATCCAGCATCCCCCACATCCTCTCCTGTTCTGTCCAAGGCCATTCTTCCCCACTTTCCTGCATCAGCTCATTTTCATATTGGATCACATTGTGGTGGGACAGAGTCACTGGAATTACTCTGGGTTTGCAATCAGACATCAGAACATGGTTTAGCCCATCTCAGTTGCAGTGTAGGAAAAAATACCTGACGCATCTGAAACTGTCCTCACTACATTTTAGGTGCAGTCATTCAGGCAGATATTCATTTATTTATTAAATGCACCTATCAGTCCTTCGCCTAAGCAGTCTTATTCTTTCTCTGTCTAGGTTCTTCCTTACCTCTGTCAGCAAAAAAAAAAAGTACAACCTTCTTAAAATGGTATCATTTGCTTGCACCTGAGGAAGAACTTTACAGTCCCAGGCAGAGTATGAGAGTTTTCACTAACCAGCTAGAATTAACGGTTCATCTAAGCATAATCTTACTTGACAGCATAATGTGTTTTTAGATGCTGGTGTTTGGAGATTTTCCCATTTTTTATATGCATTTCCTTCCAGCTTACTTGCACCTCTGTATATGCCAATGAACCTTTTGAGGGAGGGAGGGAAGATGAGCTGTTTAATCAGTAGCAGTCTGTCTGGCTGCACAAAGTGAAAGGGAAGAAAATAAGACACACAGTGATTGGCATGTTAAATCCTCTCTAAAGCTACAGACCTGTCATGCAGAGCTAAATCTCTGTCAGTGCCAGGTTAGCATCTTGCCCTATCATCTTACCCTAACTCTCCTTCTTTTGCCTTCTGTCCTCCTCTCCAAAGCCTTAAGTTGTAGACCTGACGTTGACGCAGACTAGGGCATTATTATTATTCAGAGTTGAGTAAAAATGTGAATTTACATTGAGTAAAACCAATAAGCCATGCTGCTCTGACATTTAATTTTCTTGGAAATTCTTCCTATTGAATCGGACAGCACTACATGCATTTTCAAATGAAAGGCAGTGTTTGCACTACAGTAACCTTGTAGGCAGAAGAATGAATAATTTGGAAATTACCAAGAGCCTATTTCCTGCCACCTTCCTCCAAACCTAAATTTTTATGGGGCTATATTTCTCTTTGATGCCATGTAAAATTTTCATTTTATTTCCATCCACTGTCTCAAAACAGTGTGCAAAATAGTCTTCTGTTAAAAGGGTTGCTATTAGTGACTGAGTGACTGGTTGGTAGTCTCTTATTTTTCCTGTGGCCATTACTTCCTTTGACATCAAACCCTGGGAAAGCTGAGGGTAAATAAATAGTGTCCCTTGAACTAGACACGGTTGTAATAAACTCTGAGATGAAATGTCAAGTCTAAGCAGGTGTACTATTCTACTTTCCAGTGTATGTTGATCAGCCCGCCAAAGCAGAGCAGTCATATTTCAGAGCTCACTTTATCTCCCTTCTCTCCTTACCATATTGAATGTCTGATTATAAAGGAGGTAGTAAATGGCTCTGTTAAAAGGAGGTTTAACCAGAGAGACGTAGGTCAAGACATCATCTTACTTTCTGTGTCAAATGATTATGCATTTATGCATCCATCCATCCAAATCTGCCAAAGATGTCCCTATTTTTAGAGCTGAAGTTGTTATAATTTCATAGAAGAAGCTACCTCAGACAGACTTTGAACTGATGGACTTCATTTCAAGATGAATGTGTGCTCTAAAATAGCTGAGCAAAGGAAACCATCAAACACTTCAGTTGGGATTGCCCCTGAGCTCACACCCTGCCGTGGGGGAAAAAAGATCTGGAAAGCGCACAAGGAGGACTTAAAAATGCCCAGCCTTTCATGTTTGTTTACCCTACTGATATTTTTACTAAAAATGTTATTATAAACCATGTTAGATTTTCTTGGGATTTATGGTCTGTTAAGAAAGCTAGAAATAGAGGTTAGTATTAAATACATTAACTCACCATTGAGACTATAYAGTCAAGAATTCAAAAGGTGGTTATGCTTTCCTACCATGCTTTTTGCAGCTATAATAAAATGTTTCTTTCAAYCTTAGGTACTTGTATATGTCTATTACAACCTGTCATTGTGAAATTAGATCCTTATGCTGTACTTACACATTATGATTAGAGCTGGYTCAAAACATTCAATCCAAAACTGACATGGAAATAATCTTGAACATATATTTTGATGGGAAATTTAAATTATTTTCTTTTGACTGAAAAGAAAAAGGAGACATGATGTATATGTTCATTAAATTTTTTCCATTCTTCTTTTTTCTTTTTACCTTTCATCACTGGGAGAGGCATGATAGTATAAACAGGGAAAGAAAGACAAACATAGCTATCATCTATTCATATATACATAAAAAATTATAGACATGCAGTTCAAAATTACAATAATGAATGCATTGCTTTTTATTTCATTTTTTTGGCAGCTGAAGTGGTSATGTTCCGCTTAACTATGAGATCTTGTTTGGTACAATAGGATGGGCTGCAACCAAAATACACAGGCAGGGCACTCTGACATGATTCAGAGTTCTTGTTCTTCGCTCATGTTCAGCTTTCAGAAAGGCTGGGTCTGTGGAGTGGTCTCAGGATCTGATGAAGTCAGAAAAGTGCTACCTTGGCATCCTTCACTRGTGATTATTTCCTCTGTGCCTTGTAGATGTGAGCTAGCCTAGGGATTTGAGAGGAAAGGCAGAATGGATGGGTCTCAGACTCGGGTTTGCTATGCTTATCTTACAGCAGGTCAGTCAAAATTCCCCTAGAGATGGCCCAAAACTTAATTAGCCTATCTTGATCTTTTTCTTCCTGCATATCCCTCAATCTATCTAATCTCTACAGTCTCTTGAGGAAAGTCAATAAAAGGGACCTTTTTTATAGCTGAACTTTTCAAAGCCAAAACCCAGTTTGTGAGATTTTTGTCAAAACAATTAGAGGCACTTTCCTCTCTTACCCTGCAGCTTTAGTTCACTGTAAATCAGATAATGCTGATACACAATATTGAGCCTCTTTTGTGGTGGTGTCTTAAAGGTTWTTTGTTTAGCTGGGTAATTGTGATGTTCGCTAAAGGGAAGATGATCTTGCAGTTAAAATGTTATATTGAGATGTTTCCATCTCTACCATAGATTTCCTTTAAAGTCATCTGGGGCCTGTGTAACAGTGTTTTCAAGGCTCCAGTACAGGTATGTTTGACAGCACAGGGCTTGCTTGCATTTTGGAATACTTAAACATCTTTGTGAAACGGGTATTTTGGCCTGAATTTCAGACCAAAACAGAGATGCCTACTCCTCTTTGTGCACAGCTGATGCTTTCCGTTCTTGAAAAATTGACCCAGTCAATCCACCTTAGGAATTATGCCATATTATAAGAGGGTGAAAATAATACCTTTTGCATACTTCTTTTCTTCTCCACTTGAAATACATGCATTTAATCAAGTTGAATAATGTGAAAAGCCYGATTTCAGCTGCTTCACAAAGGTACACTCTTATTTGACTCTCCCATGTWTATTACAATGCAGGCAAAGCTATTTGCTTGCCTGTCCTTTGCATTAAGTACTTTTTTATTGTAGATCCTACACAATGGGAACAAGGGAATAGTTCAACACAGCTGCAGAGATGTTAACCCCATAAGCCTTGAGATCCCTGTAGCTGGAGAAAGCTCTGGGTGAGATTCCTTTTACAGATGTTGGCATCCTCATTTTCAGTGTTCCAGGCTSAAGGCAACTGATTGACCTTTAGCCCTCTGAAACTCGGTGGAGAGAAATAGCCCCACATAAAAAAACAGGTCCCCTCCTCCCAAGAGAGGCATTTTAAACAGGGCATAGGCATCAGACCTCAGAGGAACTAATCCACCTGCTCACTGCAGAGAGAGCTTCAGCGAGTAAATCAAATGTCACATMCAGCATGGACACCCTGAGGCAGGTGAGGTGCCATGGGAAAGGAAAAAAGGGTTTTCTCCAGGGAAAACCCACCGTCAYGAGAGTGATGTGGAAGTAAAGCTTGTTTCTACATCCATTCCCTGCTGGGATTAAGGAAGAACAGTCTGTATTTTCTTTATTTTTTCCAGAAGTTATAGAGATATCTTAACTATGGCACACAAGACTATGTGTGACAAGAAAGTCTTTTAGCAGGAGAACTTCCARTGGTTATYGAGTTTTTCTRTCAAAGAGCAGGCAATTTGGACTGCTGAATGCTTCCTTGGTGTAATGCAGCCTGTGAAATTTTCATCGTGAGCTTGAAATKAATATTAAAAGATTTTCTTTGATTTGGCTCTCATAAGACCCACAAAGAAAATTTTGAAAAATTGCACAACTTAGTCTTAAATTTGTCATATTTCATTTCAAAAAGAAGGTATTTTTGAGAGGACAGTGAAAGGTGCTTTTCACTAAGGATTTTCTATACGACCTTCTTGACTCAGTTGTTTCCCTTTTTTTTGTCATCTAGCATTGTGAAAGATTATTCTCTCTGAAACTCAGAGAAGCTGGTCTTATTTTCTTCAGTTAGCCAAAATGTCATGTTTCAAGGTGTGCAATAAAATTTCATTATCAAAGTTTCAAATGCCCATATATTCATTCGTATATATTGAGGGGAYTACTTACTGGAAAAAAGAATATTGCTAAGTGCCTACAAGGATTTCAGAAAAATATTACACTATTTCATCATTGAATATTTTATATTTCAAGTTTTAAAATGAGCACAAAATTCTTCCCCTCTCCACCCTAACATGTATTAATGACCAAATTTTAATTATGCCTACCGCTACTAAATCAGTTTGATCTTATGAAGATGTTAGCTTCTCAGGGTTCCACAGACATGAATGATGTAAAGGAAAGACTTCTTTTCTTATTCTACATCTGGACAGACAGACAGACATAGAGTCATCATTGAGAACAAGAAGCAACCAGAATTACTGTTCAGACATCTCTCCCACTGGAGCTCCCTTAAAAAGTATTTGCTAATGGTAGATAATTAGGAACAAAGTCAAAAACCAGTCCTTTGCATGATTGATGGAGTGTGAAGGACATTTAATAGTCTTTAATAGTGCTTTATAGTTTTTCCAATCTCCATCTCTGGGACTTCTCAGTTACAATCAGCCAAGAAAGTAACCCTGTCTGTCATAGCTTTTCCAGAATGGTCACATCTCTTGTGAAATGACCTTTTATTTCCACCCTGGTATTTTTCCTCTCAATTTTCCCTACCCTTTGAATGGTTGGCTTTTGCTGTTCAGTGATTGCTCTTGAGATGACCACAGATGCCAAGACATTAAATAGCCAAAGGCAACAGCAGTTTTACCTGACCTGTTCAGAATGAGCTCTTCCCCTGGCCATGATCACTTAGACGTGATGTTCTTAATCCCATCTATTTTTATGACAGTGAACCCCGAGAGTTTGGGTCTTTCTTCCCTCTCCCTTTCATCAATATGCCCCAGGTCTGACCTGTGAATAAAGAAAGATGGTGAAGGGTGAGTTAGCTGTCAATGTCCTCCACTTGCCACACAAATGACAGTGGCCTTTAAGTGATCATCTTGCCTGGAGTTGTTCATGGAAACACAGTCACAGTTGGGAGGAGAGCTGTGGGAACAGTCATTTGAACTGTTRTGTTAGAGAGATGGGGGATGGGGATTTCAGCAGTTAATGATCAAGCAGGGRAGCTGAGGAAGAGGGAACAGTTGCTGTCAGAGTTTCCTTGCATATAGATCCTGCTTTCTCTGCCTCTTTTTCTTGACTGGTGTTTATATTTGTGCTAATGGGGAGCTGTGGATTCAAACACCAACACAAGAAAAACCACATCCAGCTCAGGGGATTGTAGATGCTCTGCATCTGAATTCAGACAGGACAGGTTTTGGGAAGGCTGTATTTTTTTTATTTTTATTTTTTCTGGATGCTCTGAGGTTCTCTGCTTCCCTGTTCATSTCACATAGGATGCAAGAAGAGTATGGTAGTAGCTCCAGTTCAGTTCCTACCTGACTATTCCTTATGTACTCCAGCACCAAAACTGGTTTGGAACAGCTGTGATATCCTGAAGGCAGACCCTACTCTTTGGAGACCTTAGGAAAGCAAAGGGTGTACATTTTTGTGGATAATAGTGGAATTCRATATGAATTGCTCATTCTTAGCTCTGCAAAGAGGAATCTACTTCAAAAAGTGCTGAAATATCTRACTATAAAGTGGACATAAATATAAAAAATGCTGCACTCAGGATGTTATGAAGAAAGATGGTAATGGCGGTCCCAAGCAGTGGGAAATAAATCACAGCAAACAATGTGGCCCATGTTGAACAAGAACAGACAATTCTTGCTCAGAGGAATCTTATTGCTGCAAGTTGATAATCTTTTTATTAGCATACCCTGAAGGTTTTTGAKATATAACTTYTGCAAAATAGTAWCTGGATTGTGGAAGWAGGCCATAAAATGAARAAGCAAATCAYGAAAGCTGTAAAACACAAAGTTGTKCTTGAGCCCTGTGTGGTCAAGAAGAGGACACCTGCTTCCTTTTATGAGGCACMCTGGAATACCCACTGTGACCAACCTGTGGGAAGCAGTGGATGAAGACCCTGGTGGTGGAATTTACACTGGGGGAGTTACTCCTGGGGGCAGTCCCAGCTCTCTGAGTTGAAAGTGAGGAGACTCTGCTGTTGATGTCTTACAGTAAATTCCTTGAACATCCCAGAGCAATGTTATACTGAAAGGATCAAGGCTGGGTTTCCTTGATAGGGGAATAAAAAAAAGATTGGAGATGGAAGTACTTCTGAGGCTGTCTGCTTTTTCTCTTCCATTTTCTGCAGAAGTATTGTTAAAAGCTCTTTGTGATGGAGCTTTTTCCTCTTTCGAGAATGATCCATAGTGRAGAGAAGGCAGTCAGAAATAACATAATAAGGTTTATGTGCTTCCTGGATGGAAGTGGCRTCTCTTCTGCCTGTCTCCTCTTTTCCTTACCATTTTTCAGCTTCTTTATTTCAGGCTCCTGGTTTCTGCTTGMCAGACAAAGAAAAAGGGTTCTCCACTGACTGTTAGCTTTGCCTCAATGTGCATCTTCTGCTCTTTCTCCTCTATTTCTTCTTTAATTTAAGGCCTGGTTGGCATTTTTTTCCCATCAGACATAATTAATGGCTGGGAGCTGTCAGCTCTTTTGGACTCTTTTGTCTTCAATCCATCATTATGTCTTCATTGTCCTCTTTAATTTAACTGAGATGTTGAGGRGATCACTTACTGTGAAAGACAATATTGCTAGCTGTCCACAGGGATTTCACACTGCTATTCATCATCTTGGTAAGATAAACTTTATGTGAAATAYTGTGTACTAAAAAATGCAAAATATCAAAGTCCAAGTGCTTAACCAATATTTTCAGCCACAGGTGTCTKTGGCTGGGCATGTGACACCTTTGCTGGATACAAATTTCCTCTAATTTAACTGTTGAAGATGGATATTTCAAATGTGAAAGTTATTTGACTACAAACTTGCACTAMCATTCTTACTTTGAAACAAAGGAGGTGCACAAATATGAATTACAATCTAGAACTGAAACAAAAGCCATAATTACACCTTTATTTCCTCGTTTTCAAAGGAAACACCGTGGRAGTTCAGAGCAATTGGGAATATGCAAATTCACTTGGAGACCAAAAATCTAGGAAATTAAGTTTAGAATAMTTTTAAAGAAAAAATCCCAAAGATAACATAATTCTCTGAAATACTCAGAGTGGCTTCTTAATCACTAAAGCTCAGTATTTTTTAAAATTAATATTTTGAAGAAGTCTCTTCTTGAAAAACCTCAGGGAAGTGAAGAAATGAGTGAGGAGTATAAAATGGATACAAAACTCAGAGACTCACACTAGATYTTGGATTATTGAAGTTTAGCACACATTTTCCAACTGAATTTTTCTCCAGGACCACTTCTGGTTTTGCTCATTCTTTGTATCTTTTTTCCTTGTAAGTAACAATTTTTATCTTTAAAACAGGTGGTGATACTCTGGTTTTAAATTAAACTGCCCAAAGTCAAGGACTGGCTCTGTGTCTGCATTTTCCATTAGCATATGCACAGCTTTGCTAATCTATTAGAGCCTAAAGTCACATACTCAAACACCTACGAGAACATGGGTTGGTGGACCAGAGTGCTCTCAACTGCATATACACAGCCACTCAATCTGTAACCATTCATGATTGTTATAAATAAATGTATTTGTCACAGAAGACCTGCAAAACATATTTATAAGATAAAGACTACAACCCAGGGAAATAATTTTTGGATTAGATGTGTCTGCAGGGCCATGAGAGTGTTGTGATGGCTGGACATGGATTGATACTCAATAAGGAGGTTTCCTCTGCAGCTATTGAAATATCTGACCATGAGACTTTGCTTTGTCTTCTAAGAGGTGCAGAACAGTTTCCATGATTGGATGGTATTATTGTAGAAACTATGGCAACTTAAAAAAAGTTCTTTTAAATGATAATGATGATGATGAGAACGGTGATAATAATGATAATAATAATAACTCAGCCCTTCATTGCTGTCTCTCAGAAAAGTCGTGGTAGTAAGTGATTGGGTAGGAAAAATGGCAGATGAAATTCCCTAACGATAATTGCAAAGTCACATCCACAAAAATTAGTCCTAGCTCTAAATACCTGAAGATAGTCTCCAGATGAGTTGTTACTTARGGGTTTGCAGCAGGAAACTCTGTAAAACAGTGAGAAGAGCTCAGGAGAAGTGMTGAAGACAAAGAGCATTGTGGCACAATTGGGAGCAGAATAGAGAAGAAACAGGAAATATCACCTTGCAATATGAAAATCCAGTACACACCCAAGCTTTTGTGGCTGCCTGCAATTTTGTTCCCTAATCCTCAGAGCTGAGCTGGAAGGAGTATGTACAGCTTAAGGCATGGAGACTATCAGACATGAGGTATATACAAAAAAAACCCAAAAAAAAACAGGAATTCCTCAGCTTGAAAAAGACTCTAAATAATCAAATGGAAGATTGTATGATGTGGAGGAGATAGGGAAGGAAAAGTTATTGTCAAGTTTAAAAAAAATATGGCACCTTAGGTAATTTATTCCACTCAGGGTTGCTGGGGATAGAGCAAGCTATGTCAGGGTGTAAAGATTACCTTGTAGAGGTTGTTTCACAAATCATTTCCCACTGTCCTGCTGTCAGCTCATGTTTAAGTCAGGGTAATGGGCTTGCTGGGGCTTTCACCTGGGTGGGTGCAGCAGTGGTTCCTCTGTTTTCAGGTCAGGTTTCTCTTGATTCAGGGACTTGATGAGGCTGGTTCATCTGCCTCAGCTTTGTGCAGCCTTGATAGYCATTGCAAGCAGTCTCTGCCTTTGGAAAACCATCACTGGTGTTCCTGGGATTCCAAAGTCTCACAAATAAATCCCATTAGATATCTCTTGCCTTACAATAAAACAAATCCTTGTTTTGCACATTGTGCAATGCCTGTACACAAGAAATACAGTATTAAAAACTGGAAAGTTTAGTTGCAGTGTTTTCCACACATTTAAATTTAAGTTAGTTGAACCAAATAATTATTGTGTGTCTCTTCCATCTGAAATGTTTTCTTCTATTAAGCCCAAGTCACACTAAGGTCTTTGAAGAAATTGAGACACTKCAAATTCTTGGCAACACTTGGTTTATGCATGTTCTCTGAGTTCTCTAAGTAATTCTATGGTCATTCTATGGTCAAAAAGATGAATCTTCTGAGACCAATGAAAGATTGTAATTCAAGTTTTCTGGTAAAAAACTTTGTTTCTTTCCCCATATGCACACTAGTTCTTATTTCTTAGCACAGGGTGAATTACCAATCTAAATAAATATATACACAAAACCATACAATTTATTTTATTCACAATACCAGTATTTATAAGCAAATACCTTTATTTATTAGGGATAGCATTAATAAAGAGATGGAGGAGAAATACAAAAAAAAATTGTGGTTCACTGCCAAAAACTGTCTCACATCYATGTTGCCAAGCATAGTTCAAATTATACAAAGTCAATAATGTGGATTTAGGGTTGCAATTTCAGATTCTCCCTTTTTTCCATTTTATTTTTATGACTTCAGATGGGTCAGTGCTTGTAAATCCTGTTTTCACAGAAACTTAAAAGCAGAATACTTGGATATATGGCATCTGCATTGTCAGTGGCTTATCTGGTTCTTGTCTTTTCCTGCATATGTTTTTATTAATATCTTAGTGGCTGCTAAACATAGATTTTTTTCTATATGCATCTTTGAAGAGTGTTGTATRATACTGAGGTTTTTTACTACATCTSTTTCATCTGTTTCATTTGGCAAACCACAAGGAAAAGGTGGGGAGCAGAAGTCCCTTAACAAGTTTTCATGACAAAATTACAGCATGAATCTAACTCCTATTCTGATGAAAAATAGTGCACTAATTCATAGGTGATTCCTTCCATTTAGGAGAAAACACCTTGCAAATACTAACATTTCTGTGAGTTACTTAGATGTTTTTAAGGTCCAGTTTTTGATGGAAAGTRTGGAAGAATCCAAACACACAGCATTTGTGTGCATAAATTTCCACATGGAAAAACTTAACAAAACCCAAGCATCTTTTGTTTCAGGCAAGAAAAATCACAATCCTTTTGAGGTTTCCACAAAAAAAAAGTCAAATACAGTTCTGATTTCCCAAACTCTGCAGCATTTATGCAGTTCAGAGGTGTTATTCATTGGTTTGACTTATTTATCTCATATCTTCAAGGCTGTGTTTTAAATAGGCACTGAAAGATTTATATGCATGTTAAAATGACTCAGAAATGTCCCCAGGAGTTCAGAAGATGAGAMAGTGTTGAACTGAAGGCCAGAGGATACTACACACTATTTAATATTGACCAGGGGCCTTTTAGCAGAGTGATCTCTGTGTCCTGCCTTTCCAAGTTGGTTCTGAATGTTTAGCAAATACTTTTTTCTGTAAGAAAGAGCTTAAAGGCTGTGTTGTCTTTGAGTACTCAGTGAGGCATTACTCACAGAAGTGCTTTGGGACTGCATTTGTTTTTCACTTCTGATTTATGCATTTATTTTCCTCAYGATGTGAATAATTAATATCAACATGGTGGGCATTTATTTTTTCATAATATTTTTTAAACTGAGGTGAAAATATATCCATGTCAAGTATTTGAAAATACCATCTGAGGACACATAAAATGTTATTAGTTACTCCCCAAGTGGGCAAAGGCAGGCAGGTAGGGTGGTCATATTTTTGTATTTTGGTCACATCTTCAGACAGCAGAGGCAAGAATTATGAGATTCCCTTCTACACCAAGACAGTTCCATTTAGAAGATTCAGGAAATGTCTGAAGACATAGAGAAGGCTCTCCATACCAGGTATCATCCCCAGCTGATGGGGTATGTCAGGAAGGGATATGACCTACGACAGCTGCTGTAGGTGAAGCTAAAAATGCCAGGACAATGCTGCCCTCTGTGCTACCATTTTAGCAGAATTTGGGATCACCTTCACTTTGGTGCCACTGAAATTTTCATTGGGAAAGGAGGGATGTGCTTTCCCCTTGCTGTACTTCTTGAGGAATTTAAAAAAGGAAGGCTCAGAAGGAAAACTACAGCCCTGTGTGCCCAGCACAGCTGCCTGGTGGTCTCTGCATCTCGCCTTTGCTTCTCCACTGAGGACCATTTCTCCAGACTAAAAAGACTCCTATAAGATTAATTTTATCAAGCCCTAAGCATGACATGAAAGTAATTTTCAGTGTGTTTATTTTGCATATTCTTGAGAAACTTTCCCTTGTTTGGCCATAACTCTAYCCTTCCCTGGCAAACTCTTGGAGAGCATGGCTAAAGCAAGCAAAGTACAATTGGGTAATTTCCCATTGCTTATCAAAAAAATTCTCCTGTGAAGCTTCATCTTACTTGGTAATGGACAGATATTACAAGGCAGCCTCTATTTTGTCATACATAATTTTCTCCTTCTCTTGATTTTTTTTTGACAGAATCATGAATAAACTGGCAGACCAGCAGGACCACATGATACCATGAAGAGAAGCTTACAGGTCCTCTATTGCCAACTGTTTAGTAAGTGAATACTAATTTTTACTCTGTAAGAAAGGAACTATTCAAATGCAGGGCACAATTCAGGGAAGTACTTAACCACGTGTCTTTGCTTCAGGTACCTGGAGGAACCATATGGAACTTAAATTATCCTGTTGTCTGAGATATTTGCAGATGTATTAAAAAATTAGTTGAAAGATCAGCTGATTCTGCAGAGTTTTGTACAAGAGTAAAATTGATTTGCTGTGCCTTGTGACTGTGAACACCCCCAGAAAAAAGAGATGTGGGATGGTGGCTGGAAGAAACAATGCAACACTTTGGGAAGAGGGATCCATCCCACTTGGCTTTTCTGGTGGTCACCGCTCAATAAAAGCTGTAAGAGTGATGGAAAATCTGGGCTCACACAAACCTAAATTCTGTGTTACTTCCTGAGATGACAAGTTTCTTTTTTTTTCTAAGTTTTGGCTGTCAGAAGAGTCCATACAATATGAAAGTCCAGCAAAAATGTCAGATGGAATTTAGAATGTGTTGWCAGCAGCTTCCTCCCCTGTTCATGGAAGTAAGGGAAGGTTTTAGGTGTAAAACAGTATTGATGCTCTCAGGGCATTTACATTTTCAGTGTAAACATCATGAGYAACAACTTTTCTTCAAAACTGTAGAGATTAAATAAAGTAGGACTAGACAAAATGTAAACACTTGCTGTTATGTTTTGCAAGAGAAATTGCTAATTTCCAATAAAAATGAAAAAAGGGTTGGTTTTTTTTTATGTTGTCACTTCAATTTGGCAGAATGTTACACTCCAATGCAGATATTTTTATAGACAATTTTGTATGGATTTCTCTTATTCTGGCCCAAGCAAGAGGAAATTGTGCTTAGTATGCATGGAATGAGCAATGGAAGGACTGTTATTGGAATGTGTGGAAATTGAATCGAAGGAWCATTTTGTGGGCTGTTATGGCTACTATCATGTCTTTCGTTTACACTTTGTCATCAGGGTATGGAATGAGAGATTTCTTTTGCTTTACTAAGTTGGTTGATTTTCCTATTCTTATCTTCCTATGACATCGGAGAAACAGAGCTGTGTCCTCATGACATTAGAGGGGACACTCCAGAGGTGCATCCAAGGTTATTTTGCTTGAGAAAGCTGGGCCAGATGTGCCTACATGACCGTGCCCAGCAGCACAGCTTTGGCTCACAGAGGTTGGATGCCTGGCTGGAGTGCAGTGTGGGAAGRGGTCCTCAAGGAGAGTTTTAATCAGAAACCTGCTGAAAGCAGTGGGGSCTATGGTATTTTTTACCAAAGTAAAAAATTTACCAGGATACTTTGCTGAATTTTGCCATATTGAAATGTGATTTAATTCTAAAACTAACTTTGTTGCTTGACCAACATTAGGTTCATTGTAAAGAAAATATGAAACAGAGCTGTAACAATACATTTCTGCCAATGTGTAGGGAAAAGAAAGTRTATTGTTCACCCAACCTACCACGGTGTTGAGTCTTTCTGTAACTGTTTTTATTTTTTYAATACCATGTTTCCTTGCTTGGCAGCATTCACCTTTGTTATCCCTGCTGCTTTAAGCTGTATTTTTCAGGGCTGAAAGGATAGATGGCAAATATACGAATACTGATAATAAAGAGGGAAAAACCAAGAAAACGATCTATGTGTATATATACACACACACATAAATAAAGCATGAATAAGCAACAATATTGCCAGCTCTGTGATGTAATTTGAAAAGATGGATTCTGAACATACTGCTTCTAACAGATAAACAAACTGCTTTAGTTCTCTGAGTGCAGCAAAATGTAATAAATGTAGTTATTAACAAATGCACAACTACAGCTGTATAAGAGATATCTTGGGCATCTGGAATGAGTTTTTTTTACTGGTTGGTTTCTAAAAGCCTATGGCAAGATCCCCAAAATTACTAAATTGCTATTATATCAGCTTTCTTTTAGATGCACTGAGGTGTGTTACCTAAGCTCACTTTTTCCCCAGTTACATCATAGTGCTAAAAACAAACTCCGAGAGAGTGCATTCTGTCCAAGGAAGAGGAAATTACTTTAATGTGTTTCCTGTAACTGTTCTTTATGGTATAAGAAGGGCCTTCAGCATGGTCTTTTTTCATTTGGACAAAAGAGGAAAATTGCTGCTGCTATACAGCTGAAGAAAAAGCAAACCTTCAGAGAAAATCTCAAAAGAGGATATTCTGCTTCAGGCTGATTCACCAATGTCTTCCGCCTGCCTGCCTTCCTCATCTGCAACTGCAACAAGTGGGTCTGTGGTGCTGCCTCAGAACGTGGCAGTGTTTTCATCTTTTTGCTGTGGTGTGAGTGAGTGACTGAGGTTTGARGCTATAGAGAGAAGTGCCCCATGGATGAATTCTTGTATATATATACAATGGGCATGCATAAACATACAAAACTAGGATAGCTGGAACAAAGTGTTGGTGGTTTTTGTAGGAACAGTGATCAGCTGGWGAGACAAGACTCTGTGTGTGCTTGTGGATGTGCCTGTGGAAAGGAAATGTAGGAAGATGCAGTTTCACCCCCAAAGTGGTGTGTTGTTATTAAGCTTGTCAAATTTTCTTGAGTCTCAGCTGTGCTACTGGGCTCACAGTGGCTACACTCATCTGTGATTTGTTTTCCACCTCTGTTCATTTGTGCTGTGTTTCGCTGTGTTTGTGCAGTGTCCAAAACAGGACTCTTGTACTCTACAGGATTTCTTCTATTTGCAGCTGGAAGAAAAATCTTATGTAGCTWTTGGTTTGATTTTCAAACAGTGGGATTTGTTAGCTGTGTTTTTAAAAATCAGACCCAYAGATAAATAAGATTTTGATTGTAGCTTGTGTCTGGGTTTTTTTTTGGTGAATTTTACATGAGTTAAGTAAGCATTCTATTGCCATCCATATTCTTTTGSTGTGCTTTCCAAAAAGAGCACATTCCATCCATTCATGCTGATCAAGAATAGCATGTGAAAATGGCACTAGCAACAGCTGCTCTTTTGAATAGACTTGTAGCTGGCTTGAATCTGATCCCAGCTGTCAAGAGGTAGAGTTTGTAAAAATTGCAGCACTCAACTTGGCCCAGGACAGGGACTTCGGGCAATACTACTTTACCTCTASTCATTCATAATTTATGAATAAGTAATTAAACATGTGATGTAAAACYATAAAGAAGTAGTGCTTTCATACTGTATCTTCAAAGGTTCTATTTAATTTGAAATCTCTTAAGACATTAAAAGAAAAAAGAAACATAAAAAGATTAAGACAAAAAATTTGGGAGAGGTTTCTTAGTAAGAGCTCTTTGAAGTCACTAGCTAGATTGAGTTGATGAGGACCAATTAAAGCAAAACATGTGTCCACAATTTGCTGCCATTTGTTCTAAGCACATCTTTATGGATGAAGTTTGTTGCCTCTGTAATGCTGAAGATGCAAATGCCTTTCCCATGAGGCTGAGCGAGCTCCATTTTTTATAAAGACCTAATGTGATGATTTAAGCCCTACAGCATGAGCCACAATATGTCTGCATTTTCTATAATAAAACATGCACATTATAATTTGCCGTGCGTGCACTGTTCAGTCACAGCTTCCAAGTTGCATATAAGCTAGAGAAAAATGTGACAACAGGTAACTGGTGAAACTCTTGGTACACCAACTATATATGGGACTTTCTTCTTCAGACATTTAATTTCCTGAAAAAATTGCAAGGACTTTTATTTTCTGTTTGCTTACAGCACTAGGGTCTGTGTGGAGACYTGTCACCACAGCATCTGAAATAAAGGCCCATCTGAGTGCTTCTTCATGCCATTATCACTTTGCATGTTCCCAAGTATCACTCTTTCATCTCCGAAGCCTGGCACCATGCCCAGCAATATCAATGGAAAGAGTTTCCTATTTGCAAGCATCTACCACTGTCTGTAGTAAAATGAGCAAAAATGGCTGTGAGTGACCGTGCCTTACAACACAGGCTGTCACAAACCCTGTGTCCCCTTGCTGTGGATGCAGCTCTCCTTCCCCAGTGTTACCTGGCAGCCTGGCTGCCTTTCAGTCAAGACTTTGCAGTGGAGTTCACCCTGTTGAAAGTGTTAGCACAAGCCTGCACTCTATTCCAGTCTGAAGCAAGTCCAGGGGCTCGTCCCTCTTCTCATAAATATTTGATAAGCAATGTGAAGTTGCTAAATTCCTGTATTAGAGAGGACACAGATCTAAGCACCTTCTGAAAGGTGTCGAGCAACATTACCTGCTAATGCCTCTTGCTCTGATAGAAACCCACCCCCACCGGCTCCTCTTTCTATTGCCAAGCGCTGTCTGTGAATAATTACGCGTTATTAATAAGATGGTACGCGCTGATGGCTCCTTTATACAATTGCACATGGCTCGTTCAGAGCAAGAGAAGAGGCATGGTAACAGTACAGATGCAGGGCAATCACCTGTTCTTTGCCCACAGCAGCAGATAAGACATGAAGAAATTGATTTATATAGAGCAGGTAGCTTGACATTAGGCATCAGGCAAAAATGCTTTAGCAGTTTAGGATATTGAAACCCTAGAACAGGCTAGTCAGGAGGATTTAAGCCTGCCACTGAAGCACCGAATGGAAAAAAACAAAACCATCTCTCAAGGGAGACAGAGGTCATCTAGATGATTTCAAAAGCTCCCATCAAACCCTCTGATCCTGTGACCACTAGGTACTGTGTCCTCAGTGCAAATGAGCCTGCTTGCTCCCACCGAGGGCTCTCAACTTGCACAAGCCATGTATAATTAATCCACGCACTAGAAATGTACAGCTGACATGAGCTTAAAGGTACCAGGGATCACTTGATACACATCAGCAGAGAGCGTCTTCCTATCACTCACAAGGACACACAGAGAGAAAAGAAAGCAGYGTTTTTGTTGTGCTCTGTTAGACTGACAGGTATGAGCTGGAGCAAAGACAGCTGCAGGGAGTGGTTATCCAGCAACAGATTCCATCTGGTTTGCTTAAAAATTAGAAAGGTAAATAGCCTCTGGCTATGCAGTGTATCATGTACAAGGCTTTTGGGGATGCTCTGTGGGCTGAGGCATTTRTATTTGAGAGTCACGTGGCTTGGTAGCAGCCTGCCCATCGGGCAGCTCACAGCAAGCAGTCCCTCAACACTGCCTTTTCCCAGAATTCAATTAAAGGTTCTTGTTTCAGTTTCTCAGCAAAACCTGCCTTCTTGAAAGAAGCTGTAACCTTCCATTTTGCAATCCTGTCTTGGAAAACAGGCCTTTTTTTAAAGAGGGCTTTACAAGCAAACCAAGGCACCTTGTAAAGAAACGAAATAGAATGTGCATGTTCTTAYCAGGTGTAGGCTCCAGTGTCCTTGATGTGCCCTTCAGTGAGATTTCAGCTGCACTTGCACACGAGAGAGAGGGCTCCTGCTTGCTGCCTGAATGAGCACAACCCTGTGAATCTGATGTCTCTCGCCATTCCAAAACTGAGATTGTTCCCATGAATAGCTTGCAGTATTTGTTTTACATTTGCTGGTTCAGTGAGCATTTCTGCCCTTAAAGGCATTATGGTTTGGTAGCATTTCACAGGTAGCATGGACTCTTTAACAAATTTGAGGTACGTCTGTGGAGTGGGGATCTTCTGCCTTGTTTTGTCAAGAGCAGATAAAAATTTAGGACACAGCATCACAAACAACTGACATATTGTGTAAAGTTCTCCACTTTTCTTGCAGATTTGCTGAAACACAGAAAGATGTGGAATAGGCCTGGGGCTGAAGCATTTCAGGTCATGGTTTAGGTCCTTGACAATGAATTTGGGATAAAAAGCCAACAGGCAGTTACGTTATTATATTTGCTCTTTCTATTTGCAAACAAGCAATTCGTGCCTTTGCACGTATAATTAGATAGTCTGAGTATGTTCTCGACATTAAGCACCTTTAATTTTATACCTTTACTGGTGYTATTTGCACTAGAACCCTGTAGATTTTTCAAAATTAATGAGAGCACATATTYTTCACAGTGTTTATATTCATTTCATCAAGCATTCACACACCAGTTGTGTGACATTCTGGTAACAATGTCCATGATCAGTAGGCTAGAAAAYCAAAAGATATTAAATAAAAACATATAAATATGTATGCTTAGCCAAATCTGAAAAAAGCTGCAAGGGTTTGGCTTTAAAATTTCTCACCACCTTGTTAAACAATAATCTGGTAGGTCAAAAATGAACCCGCAATATTATTTCCATCTTGTGTTGTGAATCATTTGTGTTTTGGACCTGAAGTGATCCCCATTGTATGACAACATATGTGTCTAATCTATTTTAGATTCAGTTCTCTTTGCCTCAAGCCTTGAGAAAGATGTTTTAGAGGGAAAGTGAATAGGCAGGAGTACAAATGTGACTTTCCTCTATTTTCCCTTTCAAAAGCCTATTCTTCCATCTCTAATAGAAATGAAACTTCAGGTACAAAGACTTGGCAGCCTGTGCAATTTCATGTGTGTGTCTTTGAGACTAAGCGTCAAGTGGGGGAAGAAATGTTGCTGATGKRCAGGCCTAGCAACCATGAAATATCRTCCTTTTGGGTTCAATGGCAACACTCCCATWGACATTAGTAGGATTGGGATTTTATTCCCAGCCTCCGTGTTCCCATCTTGCTGTGATATGTCGCAATATAAAGCAAAAATATCCTGTCAAACATTTATTTCTTTCCCCAAAATCTTTTTTTCTTCCTGGCTGTGCCTAAGAAGCTTTGTTATGGTTTTTGACAGTATTGCAATCAAGACCWAATTCAGTAAAGACAGTTAAATATGTAAATTGGGTTGTTAGCCCCAGCCAGACTGCTCCTACAGCAGCCACTGGCCTTGGGCTTGAATCGCCATTGGACTATGTTCCAATAATTTGAAATAAAAAAAATTTATGTCAGCATGCATGCCAGTGTCTAATGTTCATGAATTATCCAGTGCCTGTGACAGTGTTCCTGTGGGAAAGACAGAAAAATTGCTGTCAGATACTCTGATACATTGTTATCTGATATTCCCCCACACAAGGATTTGCACTGCTGCTATCAGTAACACTGAAATATTTAGACCCCCGTGTTTAGGTGCTGACACTTTTATGTGTTAAAAGTGTCTTTGACTTCTTGCAGCGCCTTTGAACTTTTCTCCCTCCAGCCACCCCTTGGCATTCCACATCCYGCTATTTTTGAGCAGGAAAGACTTAGCTGTGGATGTTATGGCAGTTTTCATTGCTCTTGTGTGTGTCCAYTGTAGATCACTGCAGGCTGTGTAAATAATTTACTTATAAAACCAGGCTCGTTGCAGGCAGTGGAAACAGTTTGGAAGAAATACAAATACACCAAAGTGTTACCCAATCCAGGAGCATGTGATGGGTGCTATCCCTTTCCCTTTTCTAAATAGGAAATATATGGATGTCCTTGGTGTTTCTACAAAAATTCTCCAAAGGTCTTGAGCATATACCAAAACTTAAGCACTTTCAACTCTGAAAAATTTCAAAACTCCATCTGCAAAAAACTTGGTGTGAAACATCATCCAAGGGAGCCTTTGGAACAAAGCCTTTCCTTCTAGGGCAGTGCATCTGCCGGTCTTTATTTGAAGACAGGCATGTGCAAGACTTCCTTGGCAAATCAAGGCCCTGTATATAATTGGTTTTAATGCATTTTTTTGTAGCACGTTGTTGGTTTAAATTGTGAATATCCTCTAATGCCTAAAACCTCAAGGGCAGGATGTGCTCCCAAGGTCTGGGGGAAGCCAGTCTCCTTTCACATGATTTTATTCCTGACATTATTCTTGGATAAGAAGAATATCTACATTGTATGTCCCATATAGGGTGACTGAGAAGTGACCTTAGCAGGAAAAATACTCTACCCCTGCTATAATAACCTAAAGGCATCCCTGTACTGGGTTCACAAAACGTTCTGGAGATGAGGAGAGAAAGTTTATAGCAGATCACAGCCCTTCAGCTAGAGAAGGCAAGGGAACTGCCACACTGAGGCCGTGTATCCTTGGGGTGGAGGTGCTGTGCCTCCACACTGCCTGCTGCATGTCTCATGCCCGGGAGGATCCCATCCCTTCTGGTTTCGAAGGAATAGTGCAGTGTGATCTTGCTGGCTTTCCCATTACTGAATTATTCCTTCTGCTCAAGACCAGGTTCCTGGGCATATCCAGGGCCAAGGATAGGATTCCTGGGGCCAGGTTTTCCAAATCAGCAAATGCTTAATAACTGATTTTGGCACTCAGTGAATTTTCCTAAGTACCTAAGCAGATTTACCTGCTTTCTTCCTCATGGCTAGAGCAGAACACTTCTGCAGGTGCCTTTAAGAACTGCACAAGGCACGTCTCTCTCATACAGAATGCCAAGAAATTTTGGAAAATCTCACCCTTTTTCATCAAATCTAAGGGAGCAGACTTTGTTTCAAAACAATGTAATACTGTGCAGAGTGTGAATGTTTTGCTTCAGAATTGATGAATATTATTCAGTGCTTGCTAAGACCAAGTTATAAGGCGAGAGCGGGGGGAAAGAATGCCTGTTCTGTATTCATTGCGCTGTTCCTAACTCTCTACTCCAGGTACATGAAATATCTTTCAAGCCACTGCCACCATCAACAAGACTCATGTTTCTGCTGTGGTAGAATGCTTGCTCTGGAAACCTAAAATGTTGTTTACAAGGAAATGTTCAGACCATCCAACAATCTCTGAGGTTTTTGATCCATGGACCTTCYTTATTGCTAGGGAAGGAACAAGCGATTCCCTCTCATCCCTGAGAAATATTGGTCTTTATTAAGTTGATGACCAATGTCCTCAGKAGCTATGAGTCATTGCTGGAGATCCTGAAAGAGTCTGAAATTTTTGTGCACTTATAGAAGACCTCACATTGCATTTTATTGTGACTTTTAGAGTGAACCATGGAGTATCAGTGACAGTACTTTGGTGTAAACTGTGAAAAGCAGCATGATTTCTGCCATGTTATAAATCCATTTTATAAAACTCGTGGCTTTGTTGTCACTGGATTCCCATGCAGACAGCCTGTGAGGGATGCTCAGTACTTTAATATGAAGTTTCTCRTTGTTCATGCTTTTGGAAAAGGCACTGCTTTCTAAAGTTAACATTCCATGGGAAGGACGATGAGGGCAGTATCTTCTAAAGCATTAGATTTCACTGGCTCCTGTAGAGGCTACAGATTCTTTATGTCATTGCAGCTTCTCATTGCTGAGGGCATTAACAATTAACATACAGACACCACAATAAAGATGTCAAAGTGAGGAAAGTAAAGATAAACAATGAGAGTACCTTATAAATGAATAACAGCATGCTTGCAGGGCAAAGCACTTGTGTTTATATAGASAGATTTAGTTTTGCCTTAAAGCACAGGGAGGGAAAGAAAGTGGCTTAAAATCCTGTGAACTTTCATCCTTGTCTTGGAGGTCGAATGGATCAATTWTCTCCCATTTTTTGTTGTTCAGTTCAGTAGTGCTGGGGTTTGACAGCATTTTTTCCTTAGAGAACTGGCCATTTCACCTAGTTCAAAGCTGCTTTGTTGTGCTATTTCAGGAAGGAAGAGCTGTTTTTCTGATCAAGGTTCTGTGCATGCCTGAAAGCCTCATGTTAAATCCCTGCCCCGGGACCTACTTCTTAATGCTGAGGTTGTGAAGCAYAAAGTTAATCACATTACAGTCTGTACTGCACAGAGGTGCCCTCAAAGTTATTAGGGATGAAGCCGGTGCTGGAGAAAGAGCAATAGGTGCTTAGGGAAGGGGGATCCTCCAAGGCTGATTCCCAGGAGCAGACAAGGAGGATGTGCAGGAATGGATTCGTGTTTACAGCTTAATAGGAATGGACAGTAGCAGCTTTTATTATTTTTTTTTTTCTGTGCAGAGCAATCCCTTATGAGAGAAATCATCTACAAGATAAGAGTAATAGAACTTGAGCCTCAGCTATGCACACTGAGGTGCATCTCGTCTTGCCCTTGACACATTTCTGACTGGCACCAGAAGTTTCATAGTCACTGCTGAGCATGGATGTGACTGGCAGGGAATCAGATATCAATCCTCTATCCTCTGAGCTGGAGATGAGTGAACTGGAGACAGGAAAAGACAGAGAATGCTTAGTGTACATTGTCAGAGAAAGGACTTCTACAAGAAGAAGGAAGGTCCTCTTTCCTTATAGTTTACAGGGCCACAGAAAAGCTGGGGTGACTGGGGTGCRGTGTACATAGACTTGACTAGCTCTTCTTTCAGGAAAATTTGTTTCAGAAATGAAAGGCAGTTCTGAGGAAAAGTCTTGGTCTGAGTTGTTGTTAGGAGCATGTCTTAACACTCCTGGCTATTAAGCTTCTCTCAGTTCCAGGGCACTTGTCTTCACCAGTATTTCCCAATATGAAAAAGATTCTTTTTTTTTTTCCCAGAAGGTGGTGACAACATTTAATTACTTTTGCCAGTTCTTCTCAGCCCTGAGGAGGCCACTGTCCCCTCCTGTGAATGTTCCCTACTCCTGGCACCTTCTACCAGAGCAATGTGCCTTTTCCACTGWGGTTTTCACCGCTGCATCAAAATTTTCAGCTTCACTCCCCTGGTTCTCAGGAGCTGCAGAGCACAGCTCAGCACAGCAGCCTGTGCTTCTGTGGACCACGGGCTGGCTGTGCTCCAGAGCAGCCCCATCACAGAAAGAACAGCTTGAGGGTTACAGTCAATTAGCATAAATTGCTAAAGGCCCAAAATATGTTGTAGAGCCAGTGTGGATTGTTAAGCCTGGAAACGTGTTCCCTTTTTCTTGCTTCTTTTTTTCTTTGCTGACTCTGTGGAGAAGAAAAGGCTTAGAGCCCATTTTTGTCATTCTCAGAGGAGGGTTGCAGCTGATGCAGATGGAAGAGTAAGGCCAAAAGCACCTCCTAACATCCAGGAGACCTTGGGCTGTTGTTTGTTGGTTTTGTCACTGCATTTCTGAGTAACTCCTGTTCCTTCATATCTTGTATTTTAAACTAAAAGCATTTGAGCCTAGGGGTTGACAGTATTTGGATGTGTTACGCAGTGCTGATCATACTTTTGGCTCTTATTTAGTAATTATAACAATTAATAAGAAATACCATATGGCTAAAAATATTGTAACTCTCAAAAGAATTCTTGGGCCATTTATTTTTTGTGCGTATGAGTGTGTGCCTCATTTAAGCCAATTATTTTTGTATGAACAGGCATTGGTTATGCCATCCTTCTGCTTTTATTTTTAGAAGTATTCAGATTATTACAGAAAGTGTGAAGAGTGAATGAAAAAAAGAAATCAGTTTCCTGGTACTTGTCTTTCAAAATTAAATTTTCTGGTTGAATAATTCTACATTTAATCCTCAAAGGGATGTGTCCCCTAGGGGGAACATTCTCTGCACCCTCAGGTGCCTGCTGTCAAAATGTCAGGGRATGGGAGACGAATCCAAATGAATTAATGAATCTAAATCCTTGTTTGGAAATCAGGTGGTGTTTGATTATGGCTTTTCCATCTTTAACCACAAATGTGAAATTTATAGACTAGTGACTTGTCACTCTCAAAATTTAATTTCCAGGTTGTGTTCTGCTTTTCAGACAATGCTGCAAAATAGAATAGAGTTCTTCTCCCTCCCTGTCTTGTCAATTATGGGAGACCAGGAAATCTCAGTCTTCAGTGTTTCAAGATGAAATTTTTAGGTCTAGCAGAGATGATCCTTTTTAGCATGGCATAGACAAGTGTAAAGCCTCTTTTGTCCTATGGATTGAAGGGATTCAAGCTTTATATCTGTGGAGGAATGGAGATAACACATGGCCCTGCTGTGTCTCTGGACTTCCTTTGTGTGTCCCACTTTTTGGACTGGAGGCCTGTTGTCACAAGCTGTGACAAAGGTTTCTGTTCCTGTTCATGATGTATTGACAGCAGCTCAGCTGTTACTGAGCCCGTGATCTCGTGCAAAGGATGCATCCACATGTGTTTGTACTGGGCAGCAGCATCCACAAGGAAGTAGAAAACACAGATCAAGGACTTGGGCCACCACTTACTGTTGATTTTTAAAGTAATGAATGAGTTACAGAGGTTTCTCTAAAATTCAGCTGTGAGTAGAATATGATACTTATTGCTGTTAAGAAATGACTGATGTAGTATGCCAGTTTCACTGATAATTTYGGAACTATTTCTTTTATTTAAATATTAAGTAGAAATTATTGAAAAGCTTTGACTGCTGCCCTTTGGGAACAAAAGCACAGGTAAGTGTATTTTTAAGTGTGATTTGAAATGCTGAGTGGGAACACGGGAGAGATCTGCAGAAGAATGCAGGTTTGTGTTAGTATTTTTTTTAAAAAACAGCTTAGAAGTTATTTTGTGAAGTACAGCTGTTTTGTGGTGGCAGATATATAAAGGCATTGGTTGTTTCAAATTCAGGTGTCACTGGCAGATGAATAACAAGATGCAGTGTGAAGAACTGCAGTTGGAGCAGCAAGGCTGAATCTTACCAGAGAGCTTTTGGAGATAACTGTATAGCATAGAGAATTTATTGAGGTGATTTATCCACAATGTTTGGAAATACATTATATCCATACTCTGTCTCAACTAGTATAAAGTGGATCTCAACACCTACAAATGTATTACCAATATTACTTCGGAAAGCAGTATGTTTTTGCATTGTTTCAATATCCTTCGTGTTCAAGAATTTTGAGCATAACTCTAAAACTCACAGTAAATCTGCTGTTGAAACAAATTTTGGAAAAACGTAACAAACACTTTWAAAAATTACACTTGATAACAATACTCAGTCAGCATTTTTGTTGCTGAGAGCCCCTGACAACCAAAATTGRAAACCTCTTGTGAAAAGAGCTAAGTAGGAAAATTAAATATTCTGGTTTTGTCTGTGGTGCAGTGTTCTTGTCTTGGAAGCCTCCATSAATAGATGTTCTTTGTAGAAAAGACAGGTGGAGAAAAGCAAGCTAAAAAAGGCAACAGATGAAGCACTATTTCTTGTTCTATAGTTTGCTTTTCCTCTATATCCATCATTTCTTGCACTACCAGGGAAACACAACCAAGAAGACTTGATAGAGGAGCAGGCCAAGAACTTTTTGTTTCCCATCAGCAACAAGGCAATCATGTGAGAAAAGGATCTTCAGTTCATGTGGTTTCCTCTGTCATGGTATCAGAGAGGATGAGCTCTTCCCTCTGCTTTGCAGTGTCAAGCAGCCCCTCAGCTGTTCAGCTCACACTCACTAGCTGACCATGCTGACATTGCCTCCTACCCAGCCTTGCAGTTCCAAATATTTTGTTGCTCAGCATCTACAGCCAGGGATGAGTTACCAAAAGACATAACTCCTTTATAGCCACCAAAAAAGGACCCCCACATAGAATTTTTTACTGCAGCATTTCTGAGTGCTCCTTGTGAAGTGCAGAGAAAGGAATCTGGCAGAGCTGCCCCTTTTGGCATTCCTTTGAAAAAAACTACTGGAGGTAGGAGGAGAAGAGCAGAGTGGGCAAGGGTATCTCCCCGAGTGGGGAATGCTTTCAGATCAGTGTGGTACCCTCAGCCTCAAAGCTGTAGTGGGAAAGAAAATGAAGTTGTTCCAGRAGGCCAGTCATCTGGGGCTGGTTTTTCATAGCAAAACATGTTTTCTACAGTGCATTTGTGCAGGAGTAGGAGACATGAATTTGGCAGCACGAAAATTTTGCCTTTATAAAGTTATTAGCTGCAATGGTTTCACTTTGACAGCCCTGAAATACACAAGACACTGAACTGAGAGCTTCTCAGGTTTGGAAAATTCAAAACTGGTGGCTTTGCACTGAGTTAGGGCAGAATACTGTGGAAGCCTCTGGTAAATGAGCTTTAGATATTTACATCCTTGTGTTTGCTTTTCTGAGTAAGCCAATATGTATCAGTGCAGAGGCAGTGTTTTTTTATTCAGGTAAGATGGGATGCCAATAGTGTTATGTTTTCATTATATAAGAACAAAACCACATTTATTTATAATATGGATTCYAATCTCAAGACCCTGTTAATTTCAATTAATTTCAGGGTCTGGTTTGAGGGACAGTGTTTTAATGAAGAAATAAATCACCAGTCAAAAGAATCTCTTGCTATTTTCATGTACAAAATCAGCAGCTGCATTAGAGTTTCACTGATATTCATAGTGCTTTTGGTCACTACTGAAGATGTATTTTTCCATCAGGTCTGGGACTTTGTCATTTATAATAAACTGTGAGTGTAATAGATTGGGAACTGTATGTGTCTGAGGGAAAGAGGCACCTCATAGTCTGCTGAATTTGTCATGTATTTCAGTGGTTTAAAATATTTTTTTTTTTATTTTATTACCTAATCCATTTGTCCATTATTCAGCATAAAAGAATTTCAGCCTTTCTGCCATACATGCATTAAGCACATCTACTACCCTGTGGTACACTCATCAGACTCTGTAGATTGTTAAGATATTGCCTCTAGGGCAAGTTTGCATATGAACTGCATCAATCTTGCACTTTCTTCCCCTTCTCCTACCCCATTTTCATTTGTAGAGGACCTCAGCCCTGCTGGTTGTCATAGGAATGTGGTAGGATCATTGAGCAGGAAAAGGGGAGATACACAGCTTTGCCCCCAGGCTGCTGCCTCCAGGAAATCCAACAGCAAGGGTCGCATCATGGAAAGCGTCACCAGTAAAATTGCAGTTGCAATAACGTTCTGGTGAGGGCAGTGGAATTTCAGTACTCCCGTTTTGAGCCCAAAAGTCTTTATAACCCCCAGCAAGAGCTGGGAGCACATTGTTCAAGTGTTTTACAAACATAAAGATGATAGGTATGTGTGAGTGAAGTGTATATCCTTCTGTTCATGGTCTTGTGGAGAAGATATCACTGTGATGCATTTCACAAAAATGTTGCAGAACTTTTAAAGTATTTAGTGGCAGTCACTAGAGTTACCAAACTATATCTCCTACAKCCTTCACAGAAGAGGCAGAAGTTAACTGTGTTATGGATGGATAATCCTCACCTGATGAGAGCTCTTCGTGGTACGGTTTGGAGATGAAGCAAAGGAGAGACCTTGGAAATGTCTGTCTGATTGCTGTGCTTCTATAGTATTTCTGTCAGCAGCCTTCTAGCTATTTGCTCAGCTTTGAATGGAATTATATTTGTGATGGCTCCTCTCTAAAGCCAATTTTTGTGATGTAGGGGATTAATGGGTCTCTTTTTTAAAGGAGCTTTGCTTAGTTCTGCGTTAGTATGCTAAAAGCACCCTTAGGCTGTTTTTAAATGTATGTTGCGATTGCAATGCTCTAAAACACTTCTGGCAGTGATGGAGCACCTGCAGTTTTCATTCCTTTAATTTTATTTCCTAGCATTTGAACTGGAATTAATCAAACTSTGAGGAGTGTGCTGCAAAGTTTAGGTAGAGTTATGGGTGCCCAAGCTGCTTYCCTCAAAAAAGGAATATCCATCCATTTCTCCATGACCCTGTCCATGCTGGCAGTCATTACATCAAATACTTAGCCTGAACAAGAGAATGGGAAGTCCAGCTGAAGAGAAGATCCAGAATTTTTGAAGAAGGGRAAAAATAGTCCTGAACTTCTCTTCTCTAAAGATTGAAGTTAAAATTGAGATTAAAATCATTAATATGCTTTGGTAAAGAGGAGGCTCAGCAAGTACAGGTCAGTCAACAAGGCAACAGTATGCATAATGGGAGTGTGGAGACATTGGAAATGAGGATTAGGTTTTAATAATGTTTAAGAAATACCTCACACAAGTGAACGAGAATGCAAGAGCCTGAAACATGCTGCATTTGCTGCACAACAAGAAGAAATACGTCACCAAAGGGAAACCTTGGGATCTCTGCTGCTCTGAGTACGRCCTTCAGGTTTCTTTCTGAATTTTCATCTTTTAGTGTACGAACTTGTTGATATCAAATTGGTTCACTGTCTTAAGGAGCAAATGAAAGTAGTATATTATTAGTGCTTGTATAGCATCTAAAGATCATACTTAATCTATATTTCTAGCAGTGTCACACCAACTCAAATTTCTTTAATTCACTGAATCAGATGCTTAGTGGACAGAACGAAGTGCATGATTAGCTTGTTTTAAGTCATTGGCACACCACTGAAATAAATCACACTATTTTATATATATTTTATATATTATGTATTATATTGGTATAACATGGGATGGGTGCAGGCAAGCATGAAAGTTGTATCTGGCTTTCTTGTGTCCTTCCTTTAGAGTTCACATTATTGGAAACACTGTTATTGAAAACTCTGTTTATTCTTCAGGACTTGGTCAGGTAATGCTTATCTTTTAGGTACAGCTTTACTGCAATTAATAAAGTACTGATACTGTATTGCAAACCCATCGATTTAGTAGAACATGTATTTGCAGAACCTAAAGCCAGTATTCATTAAAACATCTTTTTAAGGATTTTCCTACTGTTATACATATTAGTGTAGTCTCACAGAAATGTGTGTAAGGGCTGTGCAAGTCCTTTTTTACATGCAGCTACTCACGTAAGTACTCTAAGTGAAATCCATCAAGCATCTCTTTATTTATTTTCTGGTTCTTGACAACTTCTTTCTTTTGCTAGTAGAGACATTTAAGCATTGTCAGAACACAGCTGCAGGTTGCTCTGATAATTTTTTTTTTGAGGAGAAAAATTTAATTCAGTAGATCATCTCTGGATTTACACTGATGTTCACTGTGATGTGGTTCACTGCACATCTGTTCCAATGAGAAAGCTGATCTGCTGAATTATTTTAATGTTTTCATATCCCTTCTTTGCCGCATTTGCTTTGAGTTTTACCTATTTATGGCAGCCCTAGATAGCAAACAGCCATCTAGGCTGGTTGATTGTCACRTGAGATACTGGTAATGGACATATGGCTGGGATAGGATGCTCCATAGGWAAATGATCCCTGAAGGGTACCGATTCTGCAGCTATGCACAGCCCAAAGAGGAAAGTTGTATGGAGTGACAGATGGATGCCTCTGGTTGACCTCACCCTAGGTGCAGGAGGAGCAGATGGCAGGCACGATAATGTCCAGACATATGATTTTATTTATCTTTGACCCTCAGCAAAGCTGGGGACTCTAGTAAGTAAGACTGGAGTCTTGTGAGTTTCTTTTCCATGGTKCAGTGTGCTTCTCTGGTAATTCAGATGCAAACACAGCTATGACAAATTAGGAAAAAATAACGTTGTGTATTATTACTTCTGAGATTCTTATGGTGTGTTGCTCAGATAAACTGAAGAACTTAGACCTCATTAGTGAAATTCACAAATTAATCACCCATAACTGTTCCTGTGCTTTGTGTGCTGTACACATGTTTTGTAGGTAGAAATGGGTAGCATAACCACTTGCATAATTCATTTCTCCACCTGTTTGTCAGATGGGAAGCCAAATCTATGCAGGTTACTTATAGGTTACTAATTCAGATCTCTTACTATGCAAGTTATGTGAAGACTCTTAACAAGCCAGTGCTAGAACAGAGCTGGAGTTCCATATTTCTGTGTAATTCCTGGTYGTGGCAGATTTTTGGTGAACATGGCTCAGATTCTGAAGTTATCCTCAAAACATTTATTTTTCTTTGTCTGGTCTTAGTTCAGATGATGACCTGATCAAAGCAGGAGTGTGGTGATTTGACCTGAGATTGCATTTATTTCTCTGAGTGATGGCTGAATAGTTCTCTTTCTTTCTTGCATGAAGTAATGCCTGATCATGAAAAGACATTAATCTCCACTGAGAACGTTTAATATAATGGGAAAATGGAAAGAAAATGAATCCAGGCTTCTATGCATCACTTGGCTCTCTTCTCCTGCAGCAGAAAGAGCTGAATAGGAAGGGTCCCAGTCCTCCCTTTACTGGCCCCAGCCAGCAAGCAGCTAAAGGCTGGTCACAGCAAAGTGACTGCACAGCCAGGGTAGAGARCAGGCTGATGTCTGATGTGACAGACCCCACTGAYCACTGAGKAGCCCTGCAGCAGCAAGTCTTGCCCACGGTAATGGAATCATATAAGGAAACCCTARTTTTGTGAAGCTTCTTCTTATCACCTCTATGAACAGATCCATCAATCTCTCTCTCACACCTTTCAGGAGACACTGGAAATCACCATGTAGAGAAAAATGAGGCTATTTAAGGTGAGTAGGGTRAAGTTACTGCTACCAGAAGAGTTTCTCTCAAATACAGCCTTTGTCAAGGTTGTGCTCCTCAAATGCCAGGGACAAAAGCACAAAAGTTGAGGAAAACTTTTTGCAGCTTATYCTTTCTGGTGATAGTAATAGTCTTTTTGTGTTCAAGCAGGAGAAGGGCTCATTTTTTAAACCCAGTACACATATGTGCAATACCATCCGGCATCCTAATGCATTTGAAATCTGAACAGAGAGAAGATGAGCAAAAGCATTATTTTARCATTGGAAAACTGAAACAATATAGGAACTGGCTTCCTCAAGATTGGAGGGAGATTTGATGGTTCTAAACTCTACCCTCAAGGCCCACTCAGTGCTTTAGTGCACATTCTTCACTCATTTTGTCAACCAGTCTAGCTTACTGAATTAGGGGGAAAATTGATCCTCTGTTAATTTCTCTTCTTTCTGGTCTTCATTATTGTAGAGATTAAAACCAAGCAGCAAAGAGTAAATAAGTTGATTTTTATTTCACTCAGAGTTGTATAGTAATTATAAATTCTGCACGTAGTTTCTGTGTGATAAGCACCCAGCTCACATAGGGAGCTTACCTTCAGGGGAGGCAGGAGTCCCCTGCTGTTTCCCCACAGTCACTATGGCTTTATGGTGGAGAAAAGAAACACATCAGTTACATCTACAAAGGGAGTCTTCATCACCAAAGTGAATAAACTACAGTGAAATGCTRGTGCCTGTTGAACACATGGTAGGACACCAGTGACAAGACAGTGAAATGGGAATATTTCATTAGTAGAGGACCCCATTTCCTTTTCTAGGGTATACKGAAACCTTTGCCCCTTCTCTTCACTTGTCATGTTTGTTAGAAGCTGACCAAGAATATAATAAARTCATATCATGTCRTATCATATCAAATCAATGGGCAGGCTGAGCACACGCTGAAATGTTTGTGTGTGCCTCTTCCTTACTCACTTTCCCTGGGAGGGGTGAGACTGCCCRTTCTATTAAYAATCACAGACTCAAATCCTCTTTCWTTWTATTGGGTGTTTTAAGCTATGTTGGATTTTCTTACTGTCCCGTGTATGGGGTTTTTTGGCAGTTTCTTTATCTGTCATGTATTTTTGTATTGTTGAGCAGCTTCTCTTGGTCTCTCACATTTACCCATCATCCTGACCCTGGCCAGTGACTTTACTGTGCTCAGTAATGCCCAGCGAGGARCCACATCTTGCCTCCAGCATGGCAGGGCAAGGCAAAGATCTTGCTCTGAATAACTGGCTCCACTGCCACCCTCTGCTTTAAATCTCCCATTTCACCTTGAAAGGCTTGGTCCATCTTTTGCCTTGTTTCCCCATCMCTGCACCCTGCCTGGCCAATGTCCTGTGCAGAGATTGGGATGAGCAGACATAGCAGAACTCATGGCTGTAAGTAATGTGGTGATTTAATGTCATCTTGTGGGTTTCCATTTTAAATTGAAGCCAACTGCCTTCAGCAGCGTTCTCAGATGAAAAGGTCTTTAAGTGCTGGTGAGCTTTAGCAGGAAAGGAGCCACTTACTCTGTGTGAGCCTGAGTGTGCCTTGGAGGCTTCTCAGAATGAGCACATTTGAGGAAAACAACATCTGATTTCAAATCTGCTCAGAGCATCCTCTGCAAAATAGACCCAGTCCTGCCCTGTTACTCTCATTCTTATTGGTTTGCAGATGGCAGTGAAACAAGTTTTCATGCTGACCCTTTGGAATAACCCTTATAAAGCAAAGCACGGACATTCTGGGTTTGTTCCATGTGTGCATTGGGTTAGTGGCATGATTAAGACTTTGCACGTGTAGAGAGTGATTGAGAGAAACAGGAGCTGTCTTATCAGCTCAGGAGAGGTGTCCTGCTCTGGCTGTGGCTTCTGGGGACACTCTCAGCACTGTGTAAGATGTTTGTGTGTTGCTCATCTCAAGGATGAAAATGTACTGTACCTGAGAGGGAAGGGAGGCTGCTTCTAACTCTGTGCTTGTAGAGCATTCAGTGCCATGTGCCAAGCCCAGTCATACTCATCCATTTGATACTCTGCTATTAGAAGCTGATTTTATAAAACTGATTGTTTAGCACAAAATCACAGACACTGGAAACAGAAAAAAAAAATATTGGCACATACAGTTTATTTTTACACTGCCAATTGTCTCCAGATGTTTGCCCATCATTCTTTCCAGCCATGATACAGTCCTCTCTTAAGTCACACCTTGTATCTAGAAGTTACCAAGGAATACYAATTAAAGGTCTATTTTTATCTCTCCCAATACCTCATGACTGCACAGGACATGAAACCTATTTAATATAACACAGAGCTAGAATTKTGTGGGAAGTGCCACAAAATTTTTCCTTGTTTCCTCATTTTTTCTTACCTGTATACCTTTGGTTTTGGTACCAAGCTTCATTTATTTCCCACTGACCCACACATTCCACTCCTGATGCATTATTCTTGTTTGGATGTAAAATGTAATGGACAAATAGCCCAGTGCATTGCAAAAATTGTCCAGGGAAAGCTAGAGGTTTCAGTGAATAGGTTGCATATTTTGGAACTTTTGCTCTGTCAGACAGTCTTGCCTGACATTGATCAAAAACCTGATTCCAAGTGAACCTCCTCTTTTRTTCCTTCTTTGCACAAAGCTGGAGGTGCTTGAGGAGCCTTTCACAATAACAAATCACTGTAATGCTTAATATATAATAATAATTACTGCTACCTACTGCCAGGAAAAAAAGCACATTGCACTTCTTCCTGCTGATGAGATCATGGACATCACAGAATGATGATATTTAATTTTTCAGCATTGGTATTCAGAGTAAACACAGCTTTGCAATAAGTCATAAGATACCACTTCCAGATCTGGAGCTGCTGCCTATGCATTGTGCTGGGTGAAATTAGAAGGGTTTTTATTTATGTGTTTTTACTTTTTCCTGTACTTGGAGCACTAGCAATTTTAAATCAAATCTCAGAAAGGCATGAAGCTAAGTTGTAACTTTAAAAATGAGGCATTCCTGTGGCTCTTTCCATTCCCTCATAGCCATATATTCAGTGGAATTTAATTGTTTTATTTCCTTGCACTCTTAATGGTCAGACTGTAAAATCCCACTAACAGGTTCACTGCTGTCTAATGTGCTGTGTGTACCTGCCTAAATGACCATGGTGCCCCTTTACAGGCCAGACAAGAGCAGGATCCCTGGCACCAGGTGCTGGCTCTACAGTGAGAAATAGGTAATCTGCATTCCCATCCAAATAYCCTCACCTCCCATCTTCCTAGACATTTCAAGAAATTCATTTTGGAATTTGGCAAGGGAGCATGAGATCATACATGGACAGATTCCCCTGCACAGATAGCAAAGCAATTATCTCCAATTTAAGACGACAGTCATCCAAGCTGTTCTGTGTGGAGCCAAATTGAAGTGTACCCAAAGCAGATTGMAGGATGTGAGCCTAAATTTGAAACCTCAATATTCTTAGAACTTTTCTTTTATATTTAATTATTATTTACTGCTTGTTTATTTTGTAGCAGTTCTCTTCTCCTTCATCAAGCAGAACATTTCCATAAAAATCAGCCAGTTGATTTGTGTAAATGTGTCAGAATCAAGCTTTCCTTATTAGCAATAAAGAATACATTTATGGGACGTTTCTTTTCCACGATGTAGTGCCAGCTCTTYTTTCCACCAGGAGAGACTGTCTGTTCCATCATAACTGGGATAGAAATACAGTTTTYCAGTTGAAATATCCTAAAGAGGCTCATAATAATGAGGCCCTCTTAGTACTGATGGGAAGGAATCAGTGATTTTGGATAAAATGCTCTGGCCATTTTAGACAGGTGTATTTTCTGAAACAGTAGGGCAGCAAGTCTCTGAGAACCCAAACACTATCAGGCAAAGAATTAACTTCCACTTCATAGCTGCTAAATTAAATTATCATTGGAAGGGGGGAAAAGACCCTCAGTGGTTTACCCAGACATTGATTCTCTGTTGTTGTCAAACCCCAGTTGTTCTGCGAAAAGGAAAAGTGGGGTCAAAACATAACCCTTGTTCCACACCACTGAGGATCAATACCTGCTGTATAATTCAGGTAGTTGTAATTACAAGGTCTTGACAGCTTTGCCTGCTGGTTACATGACAGTCAATACAAGTTGGCAGATTTCTTTTTCCTGGAAGCCCCTAAATGTGTGGGTATTGCTTCTTCTCAAACAAGGAGGGATCTTTGAGTGCTAGCATTTCTAAATGGTGTGCACTGCAGATTGGTGTGTCTACTGAGACTGGGTGTGTAGGATAAACTCTGGCATCATTTACACCAAGGAATCACATTACTTTGCCCTTCATTGAGCCTGCAAATCATCTTATTTTATAATGTTAAGGGTTTTTTGGGTCATGGTGGGAATAAGGAAAGGCATTTCCAATGACCAGGATTAACTTCCCTTTGATGTGAARGACAAGGCTGAGGTTTCCAAAGCAGCAGCATGTGCTGGTGGGTGGGATGGCAGCTCTGGAGTCAAATCACCAGCACTCCAGCAGATATGCTGGAGAGCTTTTTGGATGGATTGCTGCTGCTCCTGGATTTCAAGTGCTGTCTTGAAATTCTCATCCACATCTGCTGTCACAGTGGATTAAATTATTTGCCTTCTCAACATACAAACAGGATAAACCATGAGGCTCCTCGTGTACTTGTGTGCACAYAGGCACGTGTGCTTACCCATCACTCCTGCTTGTGTCCTGGTCACAGGCTTTAAAGGAGACATTCTGCCCTGGGGGGAATCCTGCTTCACTCCTGCACAACTCACAACTGCTACTGAGCTCTTAGCAGTGGGAGGAAGAGGATGGTGCCCAAGACAGCAAGAACTCAGTGGGACCAGTCACCATTGCAGTGCTTGCCTGGCCCTGCTGTGAAATAATGCAGGCAGCACGTCATGTGAAACCATGCAGGTGCAACCCTGTACAAAAAATATGGTGGTATAGTGCTAATCAGCATTAAAATAAAAGCAGCACAATCTGYTGTCCTAAGAGACCCCAGTGCTGGGACACTTGAAGCCCAGCTGAGCAAAGCCCAGCTCTGCAGGGTGAGTCCCAAGAGCCCAGAAATGAATCACGTGGATACCGACTGTGCTACTGTGTGTGCATCATTGGTATTTTTGGGTGCTGCTGAGTGGTCCAACTTATGTAGAGCATTAAGGAGGGAAAAACCCAACCAATTTACATCCATTTATGGAAACTGAGTGCTTTTTCTGACATACAGTACAGTCTGTGGCACTGGAAGAGTTTGTAGGCTGATCCTCTATGTACTTCCTGTGACTATGTCCATGTTGATCATTTTATATTGTCATCTCGCATTACAAGGAACAACAAATAGATTTCTTGCCTTGATCTCCCTGTCCAGAAACTCTCAAAAATTTGTATGTTCTCCTAATATTTGATGTCCACTTCCAACAGTTTTCTGTGTCTTTGGAACAATCCAACAGCTCAAAAATTTCAGTTTTCTGTCATGACAGTTCCTTCATCTGGAGAGACTTAGAACACAAGTAGACATGAAAAGAAAAAATCCTGAACTACAAAGATATATAGTTAATTATTACCAGTGATGGAAACTGAAAGAGAATGCCTGTCTCACCCTTGCAAACAATATTTATTCTCCTGCTTTGTATTTCATCTGAAAAAATGGCCTTTTTAGCAGCATCTAGAAATCACACTATAGCGACAGAGGGAAATGTACCATCCTATGAATAACAAATAAACTGTCAGCAGTACCCAAAACCTAGGGGTTTTTTAGAGGTCTGTGATGTCAGAATTCACTAGACCAAACCATACTTAGCTGGTGAGACCAGAGGAGATAATAGGTGAGTTACAGTCTGTCCCTGCTGTGGGCAGCTGGTAAAGTCATTTAATTTTTAGCTGGAGATTTATCTGCAGACTTTCATTGAAACATCCCTGAATGCAGAAGCACAGAAAAATRTTATATCTGTCTATCTAAAAGTATGTATATAGTTCTTACATACTTTAGAAAATACTTTAGAGAACTTMCTTTTGAGTCAGGATGTAAGTTTTCAAGCTTAAGTTATTCTAGTAAAATAAAAATTGCTCAAAACACCAAGTTCACAAAAAAAAATTATGGACAGTGTGAGCAATATAACCTCTTATTTTCCATATGGATTTGAAATGAAGCTGTTTAACAAAATGGAGACATCTTCCAGTTTAAAATGTCTATAATCGCTCTGCAATTATGGGAGAGACAGGTAATCGATTGGAATTTTGATTTTTTACTTACACTGAAAATCCACCCTGATCCTTGTTTTCGCTGAGACATTTGATGTCGAAATTATTTGGATCTCCTTTAGATAGGAATGTCTGGAACAAGATTTTTGACTAATATATGCAACAGAATGGGGAAACAATATTTACATGCATCCCTTGAGTCTCAATCAAGGCATTAGCAATGGTTATTGCAAYAACAAAGGAAGGTGCATCCCCTCTTGGCAAATTCCTGTTGTTTGCTTATCTCATGTGCAGCTCTCTGGTGTYTTATTTGAAGAACATTTATTGATTGTTCCTCATTAACAATCATGTTGTTTTGAATGAAAAGAGTCAAGTCATGTTTGATATACTGCCCTCAAACCCTTAGGCTTAGCACATCCATCCTGGTTGCATTTTTTCCCTGACTGCTTCTATTCATTAGTTTTAATGGGCGCTTTGAAAATTGTGTGAGTATGAGCTGATTTGGCTTAATCTTTTTCTTTTTCTTTTTCTTTTTCTTTTTCTTTTTCTTTTTCTTTTTCTTTTTCTTTTTCTTTTTCTTTTTCTTTTTCTTTTTCTTTTTCTTT